>NC_053389.1:730684947-730972447 GCF_905171765.1 Bufo bufo | reverse complement strand
GCAGGTGTCAAAAAAGACAAAAAAAAAGACAATTTTTTTTTTGAAAAGTAAAGACAAGTGAAGATAACAAAACAATGTGAGGGGCTCAAAGCTGCAGAGAGAGCTTGTTTTATTGGGAGGAGAACGACAGCTGCTCAAAGTATAAGAACGGAGGAACAGACATTCATAAAACACAATAGTTAGACAATTTAGTCCCCCTAGGGTGTCAGGAAAGTGTCATTTTAGGCCTGTTGGATGCGGAGTAGGCGGAGAGGAGGGGGAAGCAGAAGCAGGAGACACAAGTACAAAATTTACAGAAAATGACAGCACTCGTACCTGTCCAGTGGTTGTAAACCATCAGCTGCAAAGCGACTTATCTAGTGTAGACCCTAGAAAATAGCATACAAGTAGATAGGTTTATCTCCATCAGTGGTAATCACATGGAGAGGACCCAGGAGACAAGTGTGATTTAATGGTTTTGGAGAGTAAGGACAGTTATTAAGAGACAGTTGAGAAAGGAGAAAGGTGAGGTAAAGAAAGTATCTGTTTATAGTATCTCACAAAAGTGAGTACACCCCTCTCATTTTTGTAAATACTTATTAGATCTTTTAATGGGACAACACTGAAGATATGACACTTTTATACAATGTAAGGTAGTCAGTATACAGCTTGTATAACAGTGCAAATTTGGTCAAAATATCTCAACACACAGCCATTAATGTGCAAACCACTGACAACAAAAGTAAGTACACCCCTAAATGAAATTGGCCAAATTGTGCCCAATTAGCTACAAGGTCTCAGGTGTGAATATGGAGCAGGTGTGTTAAATTTGGTGTTATCGTTTTCACACTCTCTCATACTGGTCACTGGAAGTTCAACATGGCACCTCATGGCAAATAACTCTCTTAGGATCTGAAAATAAGAATTGTTGTTCTACATAAAGATGACCTAGGCTATAAGAAGATTGCCAACACCCTGAAACTGAGACGCAGCACGGTGGCCAAGATCATACAGTGGTTTAACAAGACAGGTTCCACTCAGAACAGGCCTCGCCATGGTCGACCAAAGAAGTTGAGTGCACGTGCACAGTGTCATATCCAGAGGTTCAAAATAGACGTATGAGTGCTGCCAGCATTGCTGTAGATGTTAAAGGGGTGGGGGTCAGCCTGTCAGTGCGCAGACCATATGCCGCACACTTCATCAAATTGGTCTGTATGGCTGTCATCTTAGAAGGAAGTCTCTTCTAAATATAATGCTCAAGAAAGCCCACAAACAGTTTGCTGAAGACAAGCATTATAAGGACATGGATTACTGGTACTATGTATTGTGGTCTGATGAGACCAAGATAAACTTATTTAAATCAGATGGTGTCAAGTGTGTGCGGTGGCAACCAGGTGAGGAGTACAAAGACAAGTGTGTCTTGTGTACAGTCAAGCATGGTGGTGGGAGTGTAATGGTTTGGGGCTGCATGAGTGTTGCCGGCTGTGGGGAGCTACAGTTCATTGAGGGAACCATGAATGCCAACATGTACTGTGACATATTGAAGCAGAGCATTATCCCCTACCATCGGAAACTGGGCCACAGGGCAGTATTCCAACATGATAATGACCCCAAACACACCTTCAAGACAACCACTGCCTTGCTAATTAAACTGAGGGTAAAGGTGCTGGCCAAGCATGTCTCCAGACCTAAACCCTATTGAGCATCTGTGAGGCACCCTCAAATGTAAGGTGGAGGAACGCAAAGTCTCTAACATCCACCATCTCCATGATGTCGTCACGGAGGAGTGGAAGATGATTCCAGTGGCAACCTGTGACACACTAGTGAACTCCATGCCCAAGAGATTAAATGCAGTGCTGGAAAATAATGGAGGTCACACACTTTGGACACAATGTGGCCATTTTCACTTAGGGGTGTACTCACTTTTGTTGCCAGTGGTTTAGACATTAAAGGCTATGTTTTGAGTTATTTTGAGGGCACGCCAAATTTACACTGTTATACAAGCTGTACAGTGACTACTTTACATTGTATAAGTGTCATATCTTCAGTGTTGTCCCATGAAAAAAAAAATTAAATATTTACAAAAATGTTAGGGGTGTACTCACTTTTGTGAGAATATATATATATATATATATATATATATATATAAAAAGTAGAAAAGTGTGGGCAGCACAGCTGTCTGTAGAGTGCGGTCGGAGAGCCAGTGGCTGTGGGGGCGATCCACCTCCAATGTAGATAAAATGAAAAAATTCCACAGCACATCCAAGGCGTAAAAAGGTAGAAAAGGCTTTATTCACCAGACCCGCGACGTTTCGATCCACTTTCTGGGATCTTTCTCAAGCAGTGACAAGCAGTGGCCATTTTGGCACCAAAAATGACAAAAATCAAAGGGAGCCCAGCATGCATGTGGAACCTATACTCCCTGAATTTTATGGTAGCTGTCATGGCACATAACAGGTTTAATTTAGTGTTAGTTTCCCGTCTTACAGAGATCGCCTTGACGTGTAGCAGACGGGCTCAAATAATTTTGTACAAAATGTATTTGTCAAGCATCTCTAATTTACAAAATAAGCATAGCATTAGCATTCTTTATTGTACTTTATTTGGTTTGCAGAGTCTAAAACCCTGCATCCCTCAGTGGAACTTACAGCCACCAAGAGTACAAGAGTACAATTGCCATACATTCTGCAGAAAGACACTTGAGACAGATAGGGCCATAATGTCCATCCTTTCCTAAATCCATGGATTGTTATCTGGGAGTAATTGCACTGTATACAGTTGGAACTCTGTTTTGCTATCGTTGGATGTACTGCAACTCCTATTTTGCACTACAGAAAAAAAATGTAAAAAAATATTCTGTTACATCTGGCCTGGTTACTGACTGCACCATACGCAGTCCATTGTACTCTACATGCCCTGCTGTGCACCCATACAAACATTCAACATCACAGATCCCCCAACTATAATCAAGCAGGAGCCCCAACATCAGAGTGTGCCCCATTGAAGAAAGGGTGTGCCCTCCTTTCACTGCACAGCACGGCCCTAGGGAGCAATGATGTGAGAAAAGCCACAGTGGTTGACTGTAACAGCCAGAGCCCCTACTCCTCGGGGTTCGCTGCACATTATCCTGCTGAAAAATGCCAGTTTGAGGCCCTGCCATGAGAGTCACCACACATGGCAGCAGGATGTCCTGCACATATTGCTGAGCTGTTAGTGTCCCTTAGATCACTATTAGAGCTGTCCTACGCGATGGCTTCCCAGATCAAAACACCAACAGTTGTGGTAGTGTGTCACTCCACAGCAAAGGCAGGATTGACGTGCTTCAACAAGGCCTCAATACTTGACCTGACAATCATTAGATCCCAAAGAGTACCTGGATTCATCACTAAATATGATACAATTTCGGTCCATAGCAGTCCAGGTTTCTCTCTCATGACACCATTGCTATTAATAGCCAGACATTTAATGGGCTTTGTGACATCAAATTTTCTTCTGCTAAGCTCCTGGAAATGGTCCAAAGACAGGGGTTTGTAGTGAAGGTGCCACCTGTGTCTGGATGGTGGACAATGAAACTGTGGGAGCTAATTATGATTGTCAGTGGATCAAACGATTCTCTGTACTGATTGTGTGTCTGGGCCGTGTCTGCCTACCCTCATGTATCCATTGCTTTTAACATCTCCTAACTGCTAGTCAGAATAGCCTAGATGGCGGTTAATTCATCAAAATGACCATCCTGCTTCTCTCAGCCCAATGATGTGCTCCCTCTCAAAGTTTGTCAACTTGCAAAATGTATTCGAGTGTGTTATAGAGGCAGTCAACAATCTCTCACCAAGAGGTACACTACCCCAAAGTAGCCTCTGAGAACCTTTTTATAGTGCAGCAGGGGAAGCACTTTTACGCCCTCTTGAGGCAAGAGCTAGTTTCTAATCAAACCTGAGACATAACTGCATACCAGGTTCTGCAGCAATCCAGAATCCAGCAAGATGTTGGATGTTGTAACAAATGTAACAATAAATTTGACCTTTTTTATCACTTCTGTTTCCTCCAAGATTTGTACAGGCACCCACTTATCTATAAACTGCTGCAGAATATGGTGGTGCTATATAAGCAAGGGTTATTATTATTAGCTGAGAAATACAGATCTGTAAGAGGAACCAAACACCACATTCTGCTTCTCTCCTTGTGACTGAAAGATGGGCTTCAAATCATTATGTTAATGGAGTCCCACTTTATCATAATGATGGATGCAATAAAAACAACATGTATCATGAAATTCCTTCCTGAAGAGTCGGTATGAATGAACAGATGTTTGCTGCTTTTTGTGATCTATCACTAAACAATCAAAGAAAGAAAAGACACTGCTGCCATCCGTATATTGTTAGCAAAGTGAGGTAAAGATTTTTAACTGGATTATTTCTGGAACTGAATTCTTTAGTAGATACTTGTTAGGTAGCAGCTATACCCTCTCCTCGGCAAAATCTGCTATACTATACAGTCTGTCCTAGTGCTGTTGTGTTGTTGAGGAAATGCTTGCCAACAGTAACATCCGTCAGCAAATGTTCTCTCCCAGTGCTAGGGCAGGCCGGAATGGTTAACTTTGCCTTTTCTTCTCCATCTGATGCAGACCACCATAAATTTCTTCTTCCGACCATGACTTATCTTTACAGATTTTGCTTTCCTGACATCTTCAACGCCTTACTTTTCTGGTACCCTCCCCACCTATACCCACCCTCTACACATACTTCTCATCCAGCTGCCTGTTTAGAAGTACCATGCTTCTGCTTCTGCCCTAGGTGCCCCATATCTATATTAACCCTGCCAAAAAATGTATGCCAAGCTAATAGAGCCTCAGTTTGTAATTACTAGAGATGAGCGAATCAAATCCCACAAAGTGGAATTCGTTCCGAATTTCAGAATAAATCTGATTCGCCTAGAAGCAGAATTACCTTGTGCTTCGTGTCATCGATTTAACCTGAAATAATATAAAAAAACAAAAAATTCAAGCTTACCTCCTCCATTTGCTCGCGACGGGCCGCCAGCCTCTATCTCGGCCGAAATCCCGTGCCGCGCCAGATGACATCATCACGCCGGCCTGCGTGATGATGTCATACGTCACCAAACCAGTCGGCGTGATGACATAATCTTGCGCTGCACAGGATTTTAGCCGAGATATTCAAGCAAGAGGTCGGCAGCCGGCCCTTCACTAGCAAATGGAGGCGATAGGTTTGATTAAAAAAAAATGTTTATAGTTAATTTTACACAGTTTTTACACTCAGATGCCACGATCATATATGAACGTAGCATCTAAGGGGTACAATGACGGGGGAAGCACTATCACAGCTCCCTGTCATTGCACCCTCTACTTACCAAAAAAATGTGCTTCGTGACAAAGTAATTCAGCACAAAGCAAACAAAAATTGGGAGATTCGGCGAATCAGCCGAATTGAACTTTTAAGAAATTTGCTCATTTCTAGTAATTACAGTAATCAAGAAATCGCACAATAATTGTGACCTTCTTGATGTCATACACAGTAATAGTGACTCCGTTAGTACCCCCTTACTACCAAACACAGGGCTTGTGATTTTGTAATGGAATCAGGACAGTGTTAGTGTTCCCTTCTCACCTTCTCACCTTCTCACACATTAACAGCACCCCGTGTTGTGTCTGCAGACATAAATGTCTAATGCTATCTGTTGGCAGCATGGCTCAGGCAGGAGTGATAACACTGCCGCACTGTGCCTGTCTTCATCCAGTTCTTGTAGTGGATAAGATAAGGTAACATGTTCAGTAGAAGTCTAAATTAGAGCTTAAGGCCTCATACACACAACTGCATGTAGTCTGCAGACCGCACATTGGAGATCCGTCCATACTGCATCCACATTTTTTGCAGATCCATTGACTTCAATGGGTCCATGGTCCACATTTTGCAGACAAGTATAGGACATATTCTATCTTTTTGCAGAATGCACATACACATGAGGAAAGCACATAGATCATCAGTGTGCTTTCCGCATCCATATGTTCGTTCCACAAAAAAGATAGAATATGTCCACAAAATGCGGACCATTGATGTCAATGGGTCAGAAAAAAAATGCAGAGGGCACACGGGCCGCATATGGAAATGATCGTGTGCATGAGACTTAAAGGGGTTACCTAATCCTATAAAAAGCCCCCCAATTTTCCGGGCCCCCCCACACTGAATATACTTACCTGGGTCTCCCCTCCCTGCGCTGCTCCTGGTCCCCGCACCGCCGCTTCTCCCTATGTACGGATGAAAACATCTGGTGTCGGGGAGGAGCAGCCAATGGCAGGTAGCGACGAGCCTCCCTAGCATCACCCAGTGTGGGGGGCCAGGCATATTGGGGGGCCTTTTATAGGATTGGATAACCCCTTTAACATTAATGATGTGCAGTAGGTAGATATACCCTTAAGGCAGATTTACACTGCACAATTGGCAGGCTACTATGAACGCTCTTTCTCGATAATAAGCCCATGTAAATGCAAAATGCTCATTCATTGGGTGAATTAATCATAGATGCAGCAGATTGAGGTATGTGAACAGTGATCTTCTGCCCAGAAACAATAAATCTGCTTGAAAACGAGCAATTGCAGTAGACATCGCTCATCCCCATACCGTGAAGAAGATCACTACATAGAAATGCAGCTTGTTCCTCCACTGATGAGCAGGAGAGGTTCCTTCCCAGTAATTGCATGCTAGTCTGGCATGTGTAAATGTGCCATTAGTGCCCACACTAGGGTGTACAAAGAATGTTCCATGAGATTTATCTTTCTTTTCCTTTTGGAAGGAAAGCTGATATGCATATCTTTTTATTGTCTTTTCTTCAAGGGAATGTCTCATCAGAAAATTATCTATTGTTTAAATCATGCCTTTATGTTTAATATATTTAAACAAAAAATATGTTATTTTTAAATTCCCATGTCAATATCTTTAAACAAAAAAACATAAAATCCTGCAGTTTTCCCACTGGCCATTAAGCCAAATAATAGGAGCCACTTCTAGGTCTGTACAGATCACTTTACTGCAGTGACCTGCTTATCTATATACAAAGGCGATATCATTACAGGCAGGCTTAGAATGAGCAGATAAGCCAGCATCCACCATTCACAATAGGTGATTGTCAGAGCTTATCTATTTTCCCTTGTACAATGACCTCTGCACAGGTCACAGAGCATGCTTAGAAAACTCTGCCATAGAAGTCGATGAGGTCCCCTCCTGACCATTGTGTCTATGGACCATAGGGCTGCCATAAAGCAACTTCCTTAGTGCTTTCTAAATGCTGTTAGGAACAGCTCAGGTAAGATGGCGGCCCCCATAATCATGTTCAGGAAACAGAATAAACAAATCTGCAATCAGAAAATAAAAATATTTTAGAAAAAAATGGATATGTGTTACTATCTGGTTTTTATTGGCAGAAAAAAAATATTGTGGCACATTTCCTTTTTGGCTGGGTTCACATGTGACTGGATAGATGAATAGCATGCATAAAATGCAGTGTAAATTGATCTCCGCTGTGGATTTGAATCTGCAACATGTCAATTGCATATGCGTTTTTGCACCTTAGATATAGTCGTGTTCCCCCTAGACTTCAATGGGATTGTTAACATGAACAGAAAATCCACAATAAAAAAAATACACAAAAATGCAAAAACAAATAAAGGATAGTTACTTGAAAGAGCTGTCTGCAGATGAGATGTTGGCTTAACTAATATCCAAGTTAGGCTACTTTCACACTTGCGTTCGGGGTTCCACTTGTGAGCTCTGTTTGAAGGCTCTCACAAGCGGCCCTGAACGCATCCGTCCAGCCCCAATGCATTCTGAGTGGATGCGGATCCGCTTCGCCTCCGTTCCGCTCAGCAGGCGGACACCCGAACACAGATTGCAGCGTTTGGGTGTCCGCCTGGCCGTGCGGAGGCAAACGGATCCGTCCAGACTTACAATGTAAGTCAATGGGGACGGATCCGTTTGAAGTTGACACAATATGGTGCAATTTTCAAACGGATCCGTCCCCCATTGACTTTCAATGAAAAGTCTGGACGGATCCGTCTGACTAACTTTCACACTTATATAATGCAGACGGATCCGTTCTGAACGGATCCCATCGTTTGCATTATAGGAGCGGATCCGTCTGTGCAGACACCAGACGGATCCGCTCCGAACGCAAATGTGAAAGTAGCCTTATTCTTTAAAGACTGTTTAAAAGGTAAAGGGCTTTTAGTTAGTTATGTTACTGAGGGGGCTGTTGGATACTTAGCTTTTCTTTTGTTTTTGGAAGGAAAGTTGGATTGCGAGTCTTCTTCCAGGCGCTAGTCTCTTTCTCTCAGACACATTCGGTTAGAAATGATTTGCAACTGAAACAAATTTAAAGAAATTTGATTGTTTCGAAACCAGTTGAATACTCTGTCTTAGGGCTCATGCACACACACACATATTTTGTTTCCATGTCCATAATTTTTTTTATTTTTTTTCGGACCGTATGTGGAACAATTTATTTCAATGGGTCTGCAAAAAAAAAAAAAGGAAGTTACTTCGTATGCATTCCGTTTCCATATGTCCATATGTCCGTTTTGCCCAAAAAATAGAACTTGCCCTATTATTGTCCCCATTATGGACAAGGATAGGACTGTTCTATTAGGGGCCAGCTGTTCTGTTCCGCAAAATGCGGAATGCACACGGACATCATCCGTATATTTTGCAGATCCGTTTTTTTAGGACAGCACCAAATATACGGTCATGCGCATGAGCCCTTGCTTTAAAGCCTACAAAGATTTTGCCCCTTTAGTGGAGTCTAAGGTAACATTGTGAACGCATATCTAATAACCAAAAACCAAATCATTGACTTCAGTAAGTTATGTTACTGATGGGGCTGTTGAAAACGTATCTTTTCTTTTCTTTTTGGAAGGAAAGTTGAATTGCGAGTCTTCTTTTAGGCACTAGCTTCTCTCTCTTTCAGACATATTCAGGCAGGATTGATTTAGTACCCAAAATATATTTCAAGAAATTGGCTTGTTTCTAGAGCAATGGAATAGTCTGCCTTATTTTGAGGCCTACAATGATTTTGCCCATTCAGTAGAGTCTAGGGTATTATTTGGAATACATATCTAATATCCCAGAAGCAAATGTTAAAAACAAAAGCTTGAGTGCATTTCCCAGGCTCGTGAGATTAACAGAAGAAAAAACAGGCAGCAGAATATGTATATTTTTGCTTTTTATGTGGCGTTATTGAATAGAAAACACGAAGACTTGTTCAGCTGCCAAACTGAATAAAAGGCAGTTGTGGGTAACAGGTGCTTGGGTTAATCAAAGTTAGCTCGCCGGGTGACACAGGAGAGGGAAGGTGGCAGCTTCTTCTGGGGTCTATGGCAGTGCATCAGTCACCACACTCTGCATGATATTTGGATATACGCTTGGCTGAATGCTAAGCTGAATTTCATCATTTCCAGTTTAATTTCAGATTCTTCTCATGGATGGAAGCAATGAGTAAATAGATGTGTTCGTTGAGATAGCCGAGCACATGCAGGAGAAGGCCTTCAGACACGCTACGTGCGCTCTGGGCCACTGCCCAGTACAAGGCTGCATTTACATTGAGCTCAGCTGGTTCAAGAAACCAAATTGAATTAGTTGTGATGTAGCCAGCAGATGATGGCACTCGTCAGAATCCTGTTTTTGCTTTAACCTATTTGTCTTATGATGTTCATGTGCTAAAATATCATACTGTACAGCTATCTCTCTAGTAGTATGCAAATTTGCTCTCCTCCAAAAGGAAATAAATATTTGCCAAACCAGATAGATTTTATTTCTTCTTGAAGAGAGCTAATTTTCTAATATAGGGAGTGAAATAATTGCAGTGGAACCTAGTCCAACAGTCAGAAGAAGCCCACAAGGTCTACCTGCTCTACATGGGGAGACTAGTCCTATGAACAATATGTAATAGTTGGGTGCTTTGTAACAGTGTTTTGAGTCAGATTCAGAAGCTTTAGGTTACATCTCTGCCTAGGGCTTCATAAGTACAGCGATATCACAGATCTGTATGGTACATATCCATAGTATAACCCCCATTTTACCTCCAATGCCTCTGTCTGGCCCAATTGTGCATACAATTTAATTTCTAACTTTAATCATAGAGAGAAACAATGGACAGGGGCAGAATTACAATGTGAACCACTGGGAAAAAATTAATGGTTGGACAATTGTCTTTATTGCTCAGAGGGCCACTGTCATGTCTCAGCCTGTGAGACGGCTGCTCTATGATATGGAAGCCACAATACAATGTGGGAAGTGACTAAGGAACTTGGCACCCTTGAGACACGTAGCATGCCACTTCAGATCGGGGGACACCTGCAAGATCTACTAGTCCAAGATGTGGCTCCCACAGCCTAAACACTGCACTAGGCCTTAGCTTCTCTGCTGGGGACATGACAAAGGATAGGACAGCTATCAAGTATAACTAGATGGGAGCAGGATTGTCACCTTATAATGTATACAGCTCATGTTTTCTGTAGCAGGCAGTGCACAACAGGCTACATGCACATCACATACATCCCAGTACTGCACATTAAGCAAGTACAGCCATACAATCCAACAATCTGAGCTACACATCAACACACCATAACCTACCTGCCTCTACTCATCACAACCGCACTTTGCAGAAATGACTGGTCTTGTACTAATCATCACCATGACCTATGACCTGACCTGCGTATATCAAGGCTTCCATATTACAATACAGCAGGACCAGCAGCCCGGCGGTCGGCTCTCTGCAATACACATTGCAGGCCAACAGCCCTGCTGGGCTAACAAAGAAAGAAGAGTGAGGCTCTCGGTTATCTGGTTATAGATGGACTAATACGGTATCGGTAGATAAAATAAATATGGCAAATTTATAAAAAAACATACAAGATATACATGATCACAGGTGGTGATCAATATCCCCTATAATAATCATTGAAAAATAAAATTAAAATCAAACCGTATAAATAAGAGCATAAAAATATTCACACTTAGCAATCAGGCCATTGATACTCTATATGGGACTTATCAAGTTCAATATAATGGCTGCTTCAATGATATATAGCTATCACAAGAAGTGGCACATTTGGTTGGTAGTCATTTGAGGAATTGACAACTAATCTAGAGTCCACCATACGGTATGAGAGCAATCAAAGAGCAATTATATTCGAGTGCCAAAAAAGAGAAGAGGTAGTGGTAATCAGCAGCTAGTTTAGTTTATCTTGCTGTGCCTCAGAGATTAACTTTGGTACCATTATACCATATATTTCATCATATCACAACTTAGATTATCGGGTACTTTACCGCTCCTGTAGCCCGTCCCTTATACTTGATTGCTGGCTGCGGAGTTCATGTGTCCCACGTGGCGTCCCGCGTGTTCCTGGCGTCTTACGTGGCGTCCCACGTGATGCCGGAAGTAAACCGCTATTGGTTCCACGGGAGCGGGCTGTTTGAAAAATTCCAGAAGTCGGCTACTTAATTGTTGTACGCTGGTATGCGTGTCAAAGTTTTCAATAGTACCCAAAACAAGGTGGTGCATGCAGATCTTCTTTTGTCACTGTTTGTTCAGCATTTGGGCTAGTCTGCTGGGCTGTCATCATCATACAGCCAGGCTTCTGCTGTAGTGGCCCAAAATGGCAGAAGCACCAATCCCATCTGCGACTAGCTGGTTTGAGAGTGATGGAGCTCCCTATGTCACCCATGGGTACCATCGTAACTGGAATCACGAGGTACCAATGTCTTAACATGGCAGTCGGTGGCCTAATGAAGGCACCCCGGTCTGCCTCAGTGTATGCTTTTTAAACCATGTCAGAGGCATGACCTAATACACTGCCTGTCAGTTTACTACTGGCAGCATAATACACTGAGCTACATAGGTAGTACACTGTATTAGGTAGTACACTGTACACTGTATTATGTAAGTGATTAAAGGATTGCATATCAAAATCCCCTTGTGTGACTAATAGATGGTGAAAATATAAATTAAAGTTTTCTCCAAATTAAAAACAAACATTCACACCTTTTCCATTAAAAAAATTAGTTTTAATAGAAAAGGTTGAAAAAAATAAAAATCTCTCTGATCGCAGCATCTGAGGTTAACATTGAGGTCTTTCAGAGGTTAATCCCGTAAAAATAAAACTCACCTTATCCATTTTATCATGTAGAGGCCGCCTCGGCCATCTTGATTAAAGATATCGTGCAAAATCTTGCATGGTGACATGATGACGTCATCACATCGGCTAGCGTGGTGACGTCATACGTCACAGCACGCATGATTTTACGCTGTATTTTCAATCAAGATCGCTGTGGCGTCCTCTTTGCACGCAAATGGATGAGGTGAGTATGTATTTTTTTTTTGGTTTTTAATTCCATTTCAGGGAAAATTGATTCATTACCCAAAAGGGCAAGGAAAATCAATTTTGGCATCGAATCAATTTTTTCCTGAAATTCAAGTCGAAGTCCACTTCCGATACTTCGATTAGCTCAACACTACCTACAACATAAGGCCACTTCTATGTTTCTTTCCAGAGCCACTTTGAATTCTCAACGCTGATCATTGACAACAGTGGCAAGGTTTTCGGGGAAATATTTTTTTTTTTTAATTCTAGACAGTCCCTTTAAATATTCATGTAAAGTGGTAACTTGACTAAACCAATATTTAGTCTGATAATGGCCTTGTGGGGCAGCCGCTAAGATCTTCCCATGTCTGTTTGGCCATCACTGCATTCAGATATTGCAATAGATGTTCCAAACTTAGCCTTCAACCCAGTTGTGAACAGACTGATGTCTGACATAACATAACATGACAGAACCTCAATAGAACAATCTGGCAGACCAGTGTGGCTTCCTTTACAGATGCCACAACACAATTGTTAACATCACCTTTAGTTATAGAGGTATTTTTTGGAAATACATGCACTGCATGTAAATGTATGGCTTTTTCTGACACCTCGCAATTATTGAAAAAAAGGTTTTGAGGGCTTAGTAAATATGGTATTCAGAGTATTTTCAGTTGTCAGAAAAGTGCAAAAATTGTGTTGATAAATCTACCCCATTATATAATATGAGATAGCATCCATCATTTGTAAATGTAATTCTAAATGTGTCATTTCTATGATTACTGTCGACTCTTATCCTGTGTATACTTTCTGAATTGCATAGACGGCCTATTGACAGGAAACATAATATAACCAATGAAAACCGCATGGCTTTCTGCTCACAAGAGCTTTCAATCAATAAAAAATTATTGATATAGATGAAGAAATGAGAGATGTCTTGTGCCACCCATTAACACCTCTCACAGGACATCGTACACATAACCACTCATCATTAATATTAATTGCTCCTAACCTTAACTAACACCAATCTTCTAGAAATCCATCAAACAATTTTCCAGGTTGTAAAAGCACAATAAAGTTACTCGTTTCATACTCACGCGCTCTCTGTATTGATTATCAGACTTCATTTATAGCAGCGATTTAATTGATGCCGCAATTAGTCGTTTGAGTTATCATAAGATTGCTATTATGCAGTTACAAATGGAATAACATTGGATTGTGTTTATTGAGCAATTAGTGAATTGAATGGGTATTCATTCCTCGAAATGGAGATTTAATGATGTTTTAAGAGGTTCTAACAATGCTGATTGTGCATGGTATATTCTAGCCATACATTTCTTCAACTAAGGCAGCGGTGTCCAGAATCTTATATTACAGCTCTCTACTGCTATGATAGACTTTCTAATTGTGTAATACAATATCTCTAGAGATTGGGTGTACTGTGTAATAATCAACATGCCGTATCAAATGTTATACGTAGAAGAATAGTGGTGTATATAGAATAGAGGAGGCCCAAAAGCAAAGGTCATAATGGACCCTTCTCCCCATGATGGTGCTGGGTTTTGACACCCAAGGCAGAAGAACCCAATGCTTGTTTGTCCCTTATCTCCCTTAACCCTTGAGTCAGGTCCTCTGCATGTTTTTTTTTCCTCCTGTAGGGGAATCAAATGGCACTGCCGTGCTCTCCAAGGCCACATAGCACCCATATGATCTGTCTCTATAGTACTTATGACTTTGGCGAATCAAATTGTGTAAACTAGTCAAATTTAGGGAGCAGAAATTGTGTATTTGTAGTCAGGGGAACCTCATCATACTGCTAAGCTCAGCGTCATCTTAATGCTAATATTTACTCTGTTGCACAGCTCCACCCAATCATCCAGCTATGCTCCACCTAGTCATCCGTCTAAGCTCTGCCTCTTTCATCTGCTAAGACCCACACTGCAGCCTGAGCACTTCTGCTAAAGATGGAGATGGCCTCCCTTCCCCTCTGGTCCCTTGTGCGGCCGAAATGGCAGCAGAGGTGGTACATTCACCCCTTTAGTCTTTTTCCCCCCCAGATAACAGCTTATGGCCAACTGGGGGTCCCCTGATCTCTGGAGTCCCAGGAATTACCTTTTTTTGCATGGTGGTAAAGTTCACCACTGTTTGTAGTAAGGCGCCATTCACACAACAATATTTCTGATCGTGTTCATTTCAATGTGGCCACAAAAGATGAGAACAGCACAACGTGTGCTCTCCGCATCTGTATGTCTGTTTCGTAGCCCCACATTTTGTGGACAAGAATGAGCATTGTTACAATGGGTCCGCAAAAAAAAAAAAACACATGCAACACGGACGTCATCCTTTTTTTTTTTTTGGGGGGGGGGAATCGCAAAATACATACGGTCGTGTGCATGAGCCCTAACACTGTATTCATACTAGAATCTATGACATTCTTCCAACTAAAATTAGGGACACCAATAGAGAAAAGTGTGCCCCATAACTAAAAACAAAATTGGCTTTGTCCTTGTGCTGTTCCTGAAACACACACCCCAATTTTGGGCCCATGGGGCAAAATGCTTGTTTGCACACAATCCCTACCCTTTTCCAGATTTTGTAGGGTAAAAGTGCAGTGTGCCCCCTCTTCCCCCCCCCCCCCCAGGTCAGTTCGGAATTGGGGATAGGGAAGCTCAGGCATGGTCATGTAATTGTTTTTGGCAGAATACATTCACTGATAATGCAAATCCTTGATACATTCCCTAAGTTAACATATACTGTATAATAATGTGTTATGCAAATTAATTTACCTTTTTAAATATGGATTATGGATCATATATAATGCAAACAACACCTAAGCAAAAAAAAAAAAAAAGTTTTTGGAGGAAGGGTGCTCAGATTAGGTTTCGAGTGTCCTGTCATGTACTATGAAAGGAAGTTTATCGACGTCTGTTCTCGTCAGGCATTCTCTCCCTGATTTTATCTCTAAGCTCCGTCTCGTTATTTTCCAGGGGTGAGCCTGTTGATCCCGCATGAGGCGATTGCAGAAGACAACTCATGGGAAATCTATCTGTCAGTCAATCAAGGGGAACCAAGGTAAGGAGAGTGATGGGCATGTGTTAATGGAAACAAACAGAACAGTCTGAAATGAGAAAAGTGTTCTTTGTTTCAGGTCAGTGATACCGAATGATTGGAGTGGGAGCCTCGATTGGCTCTAGTTGGATCTCATAACAAGCCCTCTAGATAGAGTACAAGTGATTATTTTTTTTTTATACAGTTCCGATTCAGTGATAACCAAAACGACATATCCAGAAAATATTTTATGAGTTGCAAGACGTAACACTTCCTCCAGCTTATTAGTGCACACATAGGATTTGTAGAAAAATAAGCATGTAAAATGTCATGTGATAGGAAAAGGTATGAGCATGATACGTGTTCTGGTTAGAAGAGTCTCACGGAGGGACACTAGCATATTACCAATCACCAATAATTAGTATTAAACTATTGTTACAAAAATTTGATTCAGCTGCTTCACCAAATTTCACAAAGAAATTTGCTTTGTGAAGAATGATTTTGTCACAAAGGCTCAATGACTTGCGCGGTGACGTGATGACTAGTGATAAGTGACATATTAAGAAATTAGATTCGGCCGCTTCGCCAAATTTGACAAAAAAATCCGCTTTGTCACGAATTACTTTGTCACGAAGTGCATTTCTTTGTAAGTAGTGGGTGCAATGACAGGGAGCTGCAATTGTCGTCATGGTACCCCTCAAATGCCGCATTTATACATGATCGCATCTGATATAAATAAATTATCATACTTATCTGATCCATTTGCTTTACACCGTGCCGGCGGTCGCCATCTTGATTGAATGTCTGTCGCGAACTCTCGTCCGAGATCTTCAAGCAAGATAGCTGTGTCTGGCTCGTCGTGAGCAAATGGATGAGGTGAGTATTCACACTGGGGATTTCACTCTGACCTTGCCTTAAGTTCCATATATCTTGATTTCCTAAACTTAAAAGGGTTGTGCAGCAGCTTAATATTGATGACGTATCCTCAGGATAGGATAAATGCAGACGGTGTCAGCAGCATCTCACATCATCTTCTTTTATTGGGACTTCAAAGCAAAGACGATGATGTGAGATGCTGCTGACGCCGTCTGCATTTATCCATATATTCTGGCCATTGGATCCAGGGCCATTGGTGAGGCTGTTGCTTCTATAAGGATACATCAACAAGGACCGAGTGGTGCTGCTTCTACATTTTGTGTATCCTGAAGATAGGTCATCAGTATCAGATCACCCGGGACCACCACCGATCAGCTTGTAGTTGCGGTACAGTGTAATTACAACTTGACACCTGATGCGTGAAAGTAAACATTTGAAAGGATTCAGCACTCTAATGGGCGCCACAACCCTTCAAACAGCTGATCGGCAAGCATGTTGGGAGTCGGACCCCTGGCGATAAGATGTAGATGACATATCATGCGTAGAGGTCCTCAGTATTATGCCACCACACAACCCTTCTAATCATAGCAAAGTCACTACAGTAATGTTATACAGTCAGCTTAAAAAATTGTATACCAATAGAAAGAAAAAATAGATCCACGGCACTCACCAGTCCATACGTTTTTTTTTACTTCAATCCATTAAAACAGTGCTAAGGGGTAGATCACGCGGTACAATCTGATTCGTGTACACAGACGCTATTACGATATGAAACAGCCGTAGACTGTATCTTATTGTACCACTTGAGCTACCCCTTAGCGCTATCTTAATGGATTGAAATAAAAATAAAAAAAACTTTTATGGACTGGTGAGTGACGTGGATCTATGTTTCTATTTCTATTGGATTATGCTTATTTCCTCTTTGTTCCACTGAGCACCACCAGAGTGAAAACCAAACACAGCCCTGCTGCTCCACCTGACATGTAGTGCTGACCATGTTCTTTTGATTGGACTTAAAAGATTGTTTCCACGTAGTAGTGCCATAGAGAATTGTCTACCAACATTGTGGTATCAAATAATAGATTTTACTCCCCAACAAGCTACTGTATGACATTTCTAATATTTTCTAGGATGATTTATGATTCAGGAGGCTTCTGGTGTGAGAGAATGATTGTAGATGTTGGATATGGTATAAGGTCTAATGAGCAAATGGAACTAAAAATATTACAGTAGTACAAATAAACTAAGCATATTTTGCCACACAGTAAAAGGGGTTGTCCCACCATTAAAGTAGTATTCTGGAACCTCAACGATCTTGAACACTTGAACCCCCACATGATCACTTGTTGTCCCCTATTCCCCGAGCTGCAAAACTATGGCCAGGAGGTGTTGCAAGGAGTGGTGGTCAAGCATGAGGGTTGCCACTATATTCATTGTCTATGGCACTGACATAGACAGCTGAGTGCAGAGCTCAGCTACAGTATCTCCAGAAGTCCCATTTTAAATGAGTGAAAGTGCACATGCTCAACCACCACTGTATTCTCCTCCTCCTGGAGTATTAGTATGAAGTCATGGCGTGTTCCCAGGAGCTGTACCCCCACCATTACTTTTGGGTGTCAACTGTATAATAACTAGCACTCTGATCATGGCTGTTTAACCCCTTGCAGCTCCCTCTCATGCGCCATTGATCCCCCATGAAGCTATTTTGGTTTTCTATGGCAGCCAGAGACCTTCAGCCCCAAAGCCAGATCTTAACTTCTTATCACCCCCTAATGCAATATTATATCAGTATGGTGCAAGAGGTGCATGGAGAGGGATCCTGAATTGATCCTACTCCATATGCAGTGGTATATATATATAATACAGCCACCACCCGGAGCAATGACCAGGGTCAGCGATAATGCTGATTCTGCTCATTTAACCCCTCAGATGGTGCTGTCATTTGTGCCCCTTACATCTGAGTGGTTAGAAAGAGGGCAGAAGCAAAATTGTGGGGCACCAATTAATAGCTATGATAACTTTGGTACTTGTGAAGTCTCCCAAGTACTATCATAGTGAGCTGCCTGCAGAGCCACGCCCGTGGCATTGCCTGACAGACAGCTTGTCAAAATCCCATGGACTGCATTAGTATACAATTGCAGTCTATGGTACAAGTGATCAGAAGATAACACTTACAAGTTCCCTAAAGGTACTAAAACGACAGTAAAAAATGTTTTGTTTTTAAATATAAAGGCAGAAAAAATCTAATTACCCTTCCCTCTCCTAATGTTGCATAGAAAAGTAAACCAAAAAATAAACATAATACTTTCTGCCACATGCAAAAATGTTTGAATATATATACTTTTCCTGAGCAGTGACTGCTATAATGGAAAAAAAATATTTTTTGCTTACTTTGCTTCTCCCAAATTATTTTT
Source organism: Bufo bufo (assembly GCF_905171765.1). Taxonomy (NCBI): domain Eukaryota; kingdom Metazoa; phylum Chordata; class Amphibia; order Anura; family Bufonidae; genus Bufo; species Bufo bufo. Next base: position 730,953,763 of record NC_053389.1, on the reverse strand, counting down.
TATAAAAAGTGATCAAAAAGTCGCATGTACCCAAAATGATACTAGAGCTCAACCAGCAAAAATACAAACCCTCACACAACTCTGCAGACATAAACATAAAAACGGTCATGGAGATACAGTACAAAGATAATGTTTTATTTTTTCAAAACTATATACATGTGGTATTGCCATATTCACACGGACCCGCAGAATAAGCTTGTCATGTCTAATTTAGCATATAATGAACCCATAAAAACAAAAAAATATATATATATATGCATGGCAGAAATGCATTTTTTCACCTAACAAATAATAGTACAACTTGTTCCTCAAAAAATAAGCTCTCATAAGACTATGTGACTCTTCAGTTCTAATGTCTATATGAGTCGTATATCGTTGTAATTGTAGTAAAGTCACTCCAACTCTGTTATATGGCAAACTTGTAGCCCTTGTATTCAAAGTTCAAATTGTCATTCAGGAGAAAAGCCTTTTCCTTGCTGTAGATCTTCTGATAAATCCCATTACAATGTGTAAAAGAGGTAACGTCTCCTGTTAACAGCATTCTACAATTTGCCAGCAAAACCACTCGGGACACACTGATCACAGCTTCACAATTTAACAAAGACTGAAAATGCAGCAGTCAGCCCTCCCTTCCCTCTAAGGGAAGTTTGCAAGGCACATCCTACAGTAGGTTAAATGGGAAGAATGGATTGTGGTAAATCTACTCGCGGCATTACTGTACAGTCCAGAAGAATAAGCTGTAAGCTATAAAGAATAAATATGTATATAGTAGGTGTATTGATACAAAATACAACAGCTTTGTTACATGGCATGAAATTTCCTCCAGAGGTTCTAACAGCATATGAATGTTGTGAAGGATGAATGATGTGATGCAAGATTCTTGGATCAGGTGATTGGGTTTGAATTCCTTAAGGGTGAAAAAAGCTATTATTGTTGAGTGAATTCGATTCGCTGCAAAGCCAAATTTCCTCATGCTTTGTGGTAGTGAATCAATTTTCCCTGAATGGTGCTAAAAAATAAAAAAAAAATCATTCTTACCTCATCCATTTGATTGCAACGAGCCGGCCACTGCCATATTGATTGAAGATCTCACACAAAATCCCTTGCTCGGTGACGTATGATGTCACCACCCCGGCCAATGTGATGACGTCATCACGGGCCGCATGAGATTTTGCGCTAGATCTTCAATCCCTGTCATTGCACCTACTACTTGCAAAGGAATTTAAAAATCATACAATGGGATTTTCTGGATTTTATTTTTTCGATTCTGTCTCTCTACATTACAAAATTACAGACCTCTCCATTCTTTGTAGGTGGGAAAATGTGCAAGATCGCCAGTGTATCAAATACTTATTTTCCACACTGTATTAGTAAATCGGAGCCATTGATCCAGGGATTAATTCTGATTGACGTTGTTAAAGGGGTTATCCTAATAGGTTAGCCTACGTGTAATGTAGAAAATCAGACATCATATAGTACATGACAATTTCTTTCTAACAAAGATAGAACCAGTTCTGTACCTCACAGAGCTCTCTCGTTCATTACCAAATTGCTCTGCTAGACTAGACAGCTCAGGGGCCGTGCCCTTTCCACTGCAGATATCTTCCTATTTCAGGTCAGCGGGCATGTCCTTTCTACTGCAGCTCCCTCCCTGTAACTGTCACAGCTTCTAACAGTAGATCTGGCTGGTGGCAGATGAAGGATAGAGCTGAGCATATGCGTCCACCTAAGCAATGTTAGTAAGGTGGACAGAGGATTAAGGAAGAGAACAAACTGATTGCGCTATAAAGATACATTTTATTGAATAGCTCACTGGCTATACTACATTTTTAATTACATTCAATTACAATATATTCAGATCATGGGGTTGATTTGAAAAATATAGAATATTTTTTCATGTGACAACCCATTTAAAGTGGTTGTTTCACTTCGGTGCAGAGAAAGTTAATACAAGACCCTTACTAATGTATTGTGATTGTCCATATTGCCTTCTTTGCTGTCTGGATTCATTTTTTATTACATTATATGCCGCTCATCAGCGATGGCCAGTTCGCCGTGTTCGCCCGCGAACACATGCGGGCTGCCATCTTAACTCACAAGTCCAGCGATGCACAGGTAAGTCCTTACCTGCGGCGCGAGCCGGTCTGAGACAAATGCGGTCACCGGGAGCAGGCAGTTCCAAGAACAGCCTCCGGGGGCCTGCATCGGGCTGTTCTCGGAACTGCCTGCACCCGGAGACCGCATTTCATTTCAGACCGGCTCGCGCACAGGTAAGGACTTACCTGTGCATCGCCGGACTTGTGAGTTAAGATGGCAAACTGGCCATCACTGCTGCTCATGTTCAGGGGATTATGAGTTGACCATCCTACAATCCAGCAGTGGTGGTTGTGCTTGCACAGTATAGGAAAAAGCACCGACCTCTGTGGTGACTGAGACTGCGGGATTACGCATAGATCAATGCTTTTTCCTACAGTGTAAAAGCATGGCCACCGTTCCTGGATTGCATGGTGGTCATAACCCCTGGACCTGGATACCAGTGGTGTATAATGTTATGTATAATAAGCCCTCATATGGCTATGTGAATGGAAAATAAAAAAAATTAAAAAAGTTACAGCTATTAGAATGTTAGGAGGGAAAATCTAAAATGCAAAAATGAAAATAGGCCCGCTCTTTAAGACATAATATTCAGTATGTCACTCTGTCTTTCATTATTACTACAGTGGAGATCAGATATGTGTTCTTTAGCCAAATTATTGTCTCCATGTGGTTTTAACACACATAATGGTCTAATAAGGTACAGAACAGGGAGACGCTAGCACTCCACTACTTTCTGTTTCCATAACAGCTTTTATAGGTTTGTCATGAATGATTCTCATATTTGGCTGCTTCCCTCGTCCACAAGTTTTTAAAATCTGAACATTTCACATTATGTGCACAAAAGCGTTGGTCGGCCCTGAATGAGATGAGCATCTTTGCATCTCCTTCTCAGACAGAATCAACAACAATATGTCTGCAAAGATGAAAGACCTTGACGCCAACACCTTATCAGCCCTGCAAATTCGACCCCTTCAAGTCCATTTGCGTCTTCATTACATAAAGACGAGGCTTTAGATGGTTTCCATCTGGACTCGTTTCGACAAGAACACGATAAGGACATAATGTTTTCCTTATTTTCTAAGAAGCTGTCCAAAATAAGAATACTTTCCTTTTTTTTTCAAACTCTATATAGATTAACTGCATCACATCCCTCACTAATGTTGGCCGAGAGTGAGGAAAGATTATTTTTAATATCAAGCATATGACCGTCATATCTGTAGTAATACAGGCCGGAAACACAAGAAGATGGGTTAAAATGTCCACAAACCATAGAGAGTAGAACAGTGTGAGATGATGAACATGACTATTCAATGAAGAACATGAAATGATGACTGCAAAGTAAAAAATTTTGAAGTCTGTAATTAAAGTGATTGTCCGAATGTTTAACACTGATGAGTTATCTTCAGCAGAGGTTATTCAGTGGGGGTCCGACTACCAAATTCACTGCAATCAGTTGTATGAAGAGGCTGCATTCCTCTTTCCTTAAGGAGACCAAAAGTCTATGGAGACATAATAGCTTTGCTCTGTGGGAAAATAATATGCAAAGAGATATCTTTCAGAAAAAGAACCATCTTCTGGAAGGTGGCACTAGTAAGATGTCCTCCTTCTCTGGAAGATACCTCATTGTATACAAAAGAACCAACCTAAGTCTATGTGAAACATAGCAGTGTATGATCACTGAGAAAAGTCTCTCTAAAGTCGTGACAATATATGTTCATCGCAACTCGATATAAAGAGGCAAGTCTTGAATTACACTACATTTATATAACCTCCCTGTAACATGTATTGGTTGATATTTATATTTACATTTATATTTCTATATTAGGATCATGCCATTATATTCACGTTGTATATTAGGTTTAGGCCACTATAATCATATGGTCTGAGAACCAGAGCTAAAATCATAATTTTCCTCTCATTTACCCCTATTATTATTGTGCCCCCCCATGTCCCCATACTATTGATAATGACATGGCCAACTGTTACAAAGCATCTAATGACATAGGGCATACAGGCGACAATGCAATGGTTATTGCATGCTTAGTCATGTGATCGTGATCTCTTTCCCCTCTCACGAACATACGGCGCGTTCAGCCCGCTGAGATGGGAGGAGACAGGCGCGGGAGAGGAGGTGAGTGACACAGGGGGGAGGAGACAGGGTGCGCGAGCATTGATGACGCACGCCCCGTATCTAACACCAATGGGGAGCGTACATTGGAGGAGAATGTCTAAGAGGGAGGGTAGGTAGGCTATTTAATAGGGCACATCAAGCCGCATGAACTGTATTACCCCACTCCCCTGACGAAGCCGCGGTGAAACATGTCGGGAGGGGTAGTGTTTGCTGTTGTTGCTATTGAAAACAGTGTTTATTAACAACATAGTGCTATAAAATAAAGCACTGAACGGACTACTGTTATACTAACATAGTAGTGGATTACAAATGTGTAGGTGATAGTACATCAAACGATCAATATTGCAGTTGAATAACACTGCTAATAACCACCCCCAGAACATATTGTTGCTGTTACCATCAACACATTACACTATACACCGCTATACCATATAGGGTGCAAAAGTGAATATACAAAAAGGTTATATATAGAGGTGTTGATATTATTATAATAATAATAATAATAATAATAAATAAATATATATATATATATACACACCACTCCGTTTTCAACAAGCAGCATTTATTATCAAACACAGTATTACAACAAAAAGCACATATCTTAGTAATGCCATATAACTGGTGTAAAAACTGATACCCTCTGCTTAGTCCTGATGGTTTTAATCATACACTTTTTTTATTTTCTATAATAGCAGTTTCAAGTGAATATTTTAAAAGATGTAGTTTTAGATACATATATAGTATTTCTTGGTCAGAGGACCGTTTTGTTTGTTGCCATGTATTGTATTTGACACTTGGAAAGAAATCACTTTGGGTCTCTAAATTAAAAGCAAATTGCACGTAGTATTCATATCCAGCCACAAGATGCTGTCCACTCCCATTCTAATTGAAGAAAACCCACCAGAGGACCCGCGGAGAGCATGACGACCTCACCACGTGATCACGCTGGGAGAGGGTGGTGACCTCATCACGTGCACCCAGCTGGATCAAGTGGTGACATCAGCACGCTCACCGCAAGTCCTTTGGTGGGTTTACTTCAATCATGACGGGAGTGGACGGCCTCTCTGCGAGTAAGTGGATGAGATATTAAAATTATTATTTTTTAACCTCTGAATAACCCCTGAAAGGCTGAATGTGGGTCACAGGTGCCATGATCAGCCTTGAACCTGGCATCTGAGGGGTTAAATGGCGGGGGCTGCTCGATCGCTGTTCCATATCATTGCGCCGGTTCCATACAATGAAAAGGGATTTGTGACAAAGTAATTCGTAATAAATCAAATTTCTTGTCGAAGTTCATCTCCACATGTAATCAATATGAGCAGGTAACCTATTTACAGTATGCTTCCTCTGCTTTTATCTGTTGACCTATCAATTCCTATTCATCAATTTTCCTATCTGTTACACTGGGAACCAAGATGACAAGATCCTTTCTTGTGTTCTCCTCATTCCCTCTCTTTCTCCTCTATGCTACTGCTGACCTTCCTTTCTCTTCTCGTTGGCTCCATTAATAGTCTCCTGGGACGCTCTTCATACTTTCATGTATCTTGAATGGGACCTAATGGGTTTTTAGCACCTGTCTTTGAATTAAAAGCTTTTACCAACTGGAAAGGTGAAGAAGAAAACTGCTATTAAATGGGAACATACACAAGGGACTAAACAATCCCCCAAACACCACTTTTGAGTTTTCACATTTATGGTATACATTCAACACTTTTAAGACGGTGCGCCCCAGGGCAATGCCATGCATATCAGCCTAAGTGCTCGTCCAGTGCATTACATAATCCTATTCTCTGCAGAACTATAATGTTTGGCAGGAATCAGCAACCTTCTGCGCCCCAGCTGTTGTGAAACTACAACTCCCAGCATGCACTCTTATTCAGCTGTTCTTGTAACTCCCTTAGAAGTGAAAGGAGGATTTTAGGAGTTTAGTTTCAGAATAGCTGGAGTGCCAAGGTTGCTGATTTCTCATGTATGACCTTTTCCAGGAATGAACTATGAACTAGACATGTGTTCTCAGGTTAAAGGGGTTATTCAACGTGTAAAACATACCCCCCCAATGCCCAGGCCCCGGATATAGATTATATTTACCCTGCTCCCCAGCACTGCCTAGCTCCTGCTCCCCGCATGGCCAACGCTGCATCTCTCCGTTGCTCAGATCAAAACATCTGCTCTCCGTTGCTCAGGGGGAAAGGTTAGCCAACGGCAGGCTGCGACGGATATGAGCCACCCTAGCGTCACTCGCGATGCTAGGGAGTCTCATCCCTATCGCGGCCGGCTATTGGCTCCCCCAGCCTGTCACTGGATGTTTTGATCCGCACAATGGGGAGATGCAGTGGCTATGCGGGGAGCAGGAGCTACGGGGATGTCGGGGAACGGGGTAAATATAATCTATAAGAGGGGCCCGAGCATTGAGGGGCATGTTTTACATGTTGGATAACCCCTTTAAGAAAATAAATCAAATACGTACTTATAATGTTGATCTGGCTAAATTTTTTTCAATGTTTCCATTAATGTCCCTATCTATTTCAATATATTCGTGCTGCCATATGGCATCCATTGGGTCTGATTAGCCTCTCCCTCTGCCTCTGTTACACTTTGTTGGTTTTGGAATGAATATATAATGGATCCTATCTACCATTATCTTACTGTGGAAATAACCCAAATTCTATTCCCTGATGTGATTCATTATCATCTTACTGTAACTCATTATTAATTGGTCTTCTTCATCTCACTAAACTCTCCAGACTATCCTTAATGCAGCAGCCAGATTCATTTATTTGTCTAACCTCTACTCCGATGCCGCCTCCCTGTGCCATTCATTGCACTGGTTGCCCATAAAGCATAGAATTCAATTTAAACTGCTCCTTCTTATCCACAAAGCTCTCCACAGTGCTGCACTCCTACATCTCCTCCCTCATTTCTGACTACCACCCTAATTGTGCTGTCAGTTCTGCCAATTATTTACAAGTAACAATTACCATAATCCAAACCTCTCACTCCTGTCTCCAACATCAGTTCTCTGTAATGCCCTAAACCAAATAATCAGGTTAATCTCCAACATTCACAGTTTTAGGCATGCTCTAAAAGCTAAGACCGAGTTTACATCAGCATTTTGTTTTCCATTCTTCTGATCAATCAGAAGAAAAGGAAATAACAAAAAAATGTGGATCCTGTATTTTAACCCCTTAATGACCACCTATACACCTTTTTACGGCGGTCAGTAAGGGGCCTTAGGCTGGGCCGTCTCTTTTTTACGGCAGCCCAGTCTCAGCGTGCAGCGGGGAGCGGGGACCCGGCTTTCACATGAGAGCCGCAGTCCTTCTCTAACAGTCCAGACCGGAAGGAGTGCCGATCTGGGCTGTTTAACCATCTTACATGCTGTGGGCAATGGCACCCGCCGCATGTAAAGCGCTGACAGAGGGAGCAGACTCCCTCTGTCTCCCATCGGCACCGGATAAATGCGATCGTGGGGTGCTGATGTGTGTAAATGCAGGCTGGGGTCTTATGAAGGTCCCAAGCCTGCCTTCAGTAGTTTCCAGCAGGATGTGCCTCTCTGGCACAGCCTGCAGGTCCAGGTCGGTATAGCATTGACATTAAAATGCAACGCATTTACTCCAAAATGATACCAATGAAAAATTCGAGTTATTCCACAAAAATCAAGCCCTCACACAACTCCATATAATGAAAAGTAAAAAAAAAATATGGGTCTTGGGAAGCGGCAATGCAAAAACATTTTTTTTCCTTTTAAAAAAGGGTTTCATTGCAAAAAAGTAGTAAAACAGAAAAAAAACTATATGTATTTGGTATCACTGTAATTGTACTGACCCAGAGAATGAGGATATTATGTTATTTATACCGAAAAATGAATGCGGTAACATTTATAACATAAAAACTCAGTGGCAGTATTGCTGTTTTTTCCATCTCCCTCTCAGAAAGAGTTAATAAAAATTAATCAGAAATTAAAGTGTACCTCAAAATGGTGCCATTAAAAAGTAAAACTTTTCCTGCAAAAAAAAAAAAAAAACAAGCCCTCATACAGCTATATAGACGGAAAATAAAAAAGTTATAGCTCTTGGAAGAAAAAGATGAAAAAAGGAAGAAAAACGCTTGGTCAGTAAGGCCCAAAACAGGCTGGTCACTAAGGGGTTAGGCACCTGTTATGCTCAGTTCTGCACATTTTGCATCCATTTTAGACATTTCCATCTGGGATGCGTTTTTTTAGACAGGGAAAAAATATTTTTTATTTTCATTTATTGTTTTCTTTTCTTTTGATGTATCAGAAGAACGGCAAACAAAACAGTGATGTGAGCCCTGCTTGATCAATATTTGTTTTAATTGACTTTTGATTTTATGACTATTATTCCTCAGAACCTTATCCCTTTTTTCTACACTAATCCCCAACTCCTTGCACCTTAATGCACCTCCTATCTATGCATGCACAACCACTGGCTGACTCATGCAGCCTCATATGGACTATCCTATTTAGCAGTTTAACCATTTGTGTCACCTCTGTATCTTCATAGATTGTAAGCAGGGCCCCACAATTTTTTTTAAACATTACTTGCACCCTCTGAGATGCAATGCACTGCAGAATAAGCTGGTGCTATATACATGATGATGATGATTATCAGTGGAATCTGCAATGCTTCTGGTTAAACTCTCCAAAAAAAGGAGAATATTTAAGTCTTGTTTTAGAACTGCAATTATCTCATCGCACTGAATTCTTGTTCCCAAGGAAGCAAAACACTATCCAGGCATGCAACAAAACAAGTTAGTTGGTCTTCAGATTTTAATGATGACCATTTGGACTAAAAGTAGATTTTTCGCAATTATTTTCTAGGTTGCAAAAAGGGAACCGGTCACTATAAAATGCAGTGCAATCTGCAGGCGGCAGGTTATAGAGCAGGAGATGCAGAGCAGATTGATATATATTTTACTGGAAAAAGATTCAGTAAAACTTGTAATTTATTTATTTAAACCTCTGCTCTTTCTATGCTTCAGAGTCATGTGGGCGGTGCTACTCAGTGATAGCTAGCCTTTCCTGTATGCTTAGTCATGCAGAGGTAGCTGTCACTCACTGAATGGCACCGCCCACATGACTCTGATGCTTAAAAAGGGCAGAAGTTTAAATAAATTAGGTACTTTCACACTTGCGGCAGAGGATTCCGTCGCCGGAACTGCCTGCCGGATCCGTCAAAACGTACGCAAACTGATGGCATTTGTCAGACGGATCAGGATCCTGATCCGTATGACAAATGCATTGAAATGCCAGCTCCGTCTCTCCGGTGTCATTCGGAAAAACGGATCCGGCATTCATTTTTTTTTCACATTTTTTTGCGGTCTGAGCATGCGTAGACCGCAATGCCGGATCCATTTTGCCGGAACACTCGGGGCCGGATCCGGCATTAATGCATTTCATTGGGAAAAAATGCCGGACCCAGCATTCCGGCAAGTGTTTCGGAATTTTGGACGGAGATAAAACCGCAGCATGCTGCGCTATTATCTCCGTCCTGAAAAGTCAAAAAGACTGAACTGAAGACATCCTGATCCATCCTGAATGGAAAGCTCTCCTCTCTCTAAAACTGATCAGTTCTTTTCTGGTATTGAGCCCCTAGGACGGAACTCAATGCCGGAAAAGAATAACGCTAGTGTGAAAGTACCCTAAATTACTAATTTTACTGACGGGTTTCCCACAAAACAATATATCAATTTGCTCTGTATCTCCTGCTCTATAACCTGCTGCTTACAGACTGCACTGCATTTCGTGGTGACAGGTTCCCTTTAACCATTTAAGGTTGCCATATATAGTTTTTCTTTGTTTAGAACTGGAGCTGCATCATAATGCAAAAAATAATTCAGTTCAAACAACAGAAACACCAGTACTTGAGTTCAGTATGGCAGGGTTACTATCTGCATGCTACATGATAAACCTACAAGATTTACTGGCTTGCCATAGATAGAATCCCTGTTATCCAGCTGTCAAAGGATCTAAGCCTGTGATTACATTGTCCAGCCAATGCTGCTGTATAAAACCAGTCAGGTGTGAACACCAGGAACTCGCTGTCTAGTCACCAGAGCTTTAACTCGACTGCAAAAAGCAAATGCGGTATAAGTGGGAAATAGATGTAACCCAGAAATAGTAGAACTAAAGTCTGATAGACTAAACTTCCCATAGCGAATATAAGAATAGTGTGTAATATTTCACTATGATTTTAGAGCTTGAAGTGGACATGTCCTCTCTGAGGATAATATAATTCCATTATCATGTCAGTGTCTGGGTCTATAGGAACTATTCTTCATTTCTATGAGACTGCTGATGCTAGGATTGTGAAACCACATTAGATCATCCTCTGCATTTCTTCCTAAAGCTAAACTTGAACACAGCTTCAATAAAATGTTGCTAGATATCCTCATTGATTTCTCATATACCAAGTCATTTGATGTTAGAAAAAAGTTGGACTGTGTTGGAAAGGATTTTTTATGACTCTCTTTCTTCTATTAACAGTTTGCAGTTGGAGGGTTCAGAGGTTCTTCTGGGACCAGAAGTCACCTGCGGACCCCTTGATATGACCTTCTCTACTCCTGTGGCCTTAACCATCCCTCACTGCGCTGAAGTGAGCTGTGAGCATTGGCATGTGCGGCTCAAAAGAAGATCTCAACAGGGCAACTGGGAGGCAAGTGACTTTCAACAATAATATTGTCTTATGCTCCTATTACATTGTAAAAGTGTTCTTCCGGTAACAAAAAAAAACCAACATATTCATATTGGTGTAGATACTTACTTAAAGTGTATCTGAGTTTTTAGTTTTTTTTTTAAAGGGGGTGTTCAGAGCTAAACTCGGACATATCCCCATTTTCACCCAGGCAGCCCCCCTAGCTCTAGTTTGCCCTGCAATAAATTGCGCAGGGCAAAGGCATTTTCTGGAGTTAAAGTGACAAACCAGGCTCTCCATGGGGATGCCAGGCGGAGGCTTCCACCCAGCAGTGAGCCCAATGACGTCACCGGCACTGATGGGTGGGCTTTAGCGCTTCCCTAGCCTGTAAAATGGCTAGGGCAGCGCTAAAGCCGGCCCATCAGAGCCGGTGACATCACCCAACACACTGCTGGGCAGAAGCCTCCGCCCGGCAGTATGTTATTGTAAATCAAAGAGCACTTGCCCTGCGCTATCCAGCACAGGGCAAGGGAAGCAAGACAGAATGGCTGCCTGCGTGAAATTATAGATATGTCCGGATTCAGCTCTTTAAGTACAAGTGTGATGGAGCAAGTGGTTTTTGGGCATCCCTATTATTATTTATTTGAAAGCGTCATTAATTCCATATATTCAAGAAATACAATAAACAAGAAACTATTAAGCAACTGGTACAGAGGGAGAAAGGACCCTAATGTCTTTTCCAGCCTAATTATTCCCACTTCAGCTGCATAGCTAGATGCATTTCTCTCACAGACAGGGGGTGTTTCCCCTCTGTGAAATCTGGCAATCTGCCAGCACTGTACTGCTGTAACTTACGGGGGGAGGGGGGGGGAAGGATCACTTACAGAAAGGCAGGAGTCTCCTGTGATCTTCAGAAGCAGTATTCGGTTCAGATAGCTCTGACATGCCCCCCCCTCCCACTTCCTGTGAGATGTCTTCTGTGTATCTGGTACTACAGACGGATCTTGACAACAGGCAGTGGACTACAACTTAGATGGAGGTGAGACCCCTATTGGCCATGACTTTACAGCTTTTTTCTGGTGGAACCAGGCATATTTTTAATGAGGTAATATAGAAATTTGCCATTTACACCATTCTCTTTTAAATAAAATAAAATTGTGTGAAAGTACAGTGACTCTAAACAAGCTCCTATCCAGCATACTTTATTAAAGGCAGTGCCTCCAATGGACGTTATCAGAGATCCATGAGGCAAAGCTGTAATGACTTAGTTATCTCCAAAAGTTAGGCAAAGTGGAGAGGACTACTTGGCACTATCCACTCTGAGACCTCTATTACTAAGCTCTTAGCAGAGAATGAGGCTTTAAGGTACAGAAGCAGAAGAATCTCCTGTAGGTTGTTGCAGCCTTGTGATGGGTTATCTAACATGGAATATTAGCAAATTCAGACACAGTCCTTTAATGAAGTAGATTGCAGAGAGACTAGTATACATGAGTGCTAATACAAATTAGCATTCATTTATAACGGGGGTGCACTATATTGTTTATTAGGGTGCTGTCGAGATTAAATAAGCTTAAATGGACTGAAAATGTCTAGTGCAGTATACGGTTGTACTGCTTATATTACTAAAATGAGTGTAGTTTTTGTGGACTGGAAATGAGTAGTGTTGATCGTGAATATTCAAATTTTTATCGCGAATATTGGTACTTCAAGAATTGGCGAATATTTAGAATATAGTGATATATATTCGTAATTTTGAATATTGGATATTTTTTTTAATCAGTACACATGATCCCTCCCTGCTTCTAGCTTGTGGGCCAATGAGAAGGCTGCAATATCTTTGACTTTAGGAGTAGTGTTGATGGCAAATTTTCGTTATGCAAACTTTCGTAATGCTAATTTTTATCGCAAATTTTTCAATTGCCGATTTCCGCAATCAAGAAAATAATGACTGGAGTTAACGAATTCTCGAATTCGCGAATATATATATTCGCTCAAATATTCACAAAATATCACAAATTCGAATATTGCCCCTGCCGCTCATCACTAGAAATGAGCAGCCCTTGGATCTTTCTGTAACTCCTTTTGACTTCTCTAGGGAAAGCAGTCAACTTAAAGAAAAGGGACATGAGACCCCTGTTCTACAAATAAGTTAAGGTCTCAGGGGTAGGATCCATATCTATTAAGCATTTATGGCATATTCTGTGAATATGTTATAAATGTTTATGAGGGGTATGGTCCTTTAAAGGGATATTCTATTCCTATTTTAGACATCTATGGCATATCCATAGGATATGCCATAAATGCTTAATAGAAAAAGGGTCAACCAACTCCCCTCCTCCATGCCAACTGCTGCTGAGGCTACTTGGGCTGGATAGCTAGTCGCACATGTGTGGATCTCCATTTATTTTTATGGAAGTTGGGAAAAATATCATCCTTTGGATGTGTCATAAATATCTAAGATAGGAATATTCATTTATTAATCCCTGAGAAAGACTATAATTTGTAAGAAATACACAATGCAAGAACTTAACACCTTCAGGACCCTAACATATTTCACCTTAAGGAACAGGCCATTCTTTTTCAAATCTTACATGTGTCACTTTATGTGGGGATAACTTTAAAACGCTTTCACTTATCCAGGCCATTCTGAAATAGTTTTCTCGTCACATATTGTACTTCATGACACTGGTAAAATTGAGTAAAAAAAAAATCATTTTTATTTATAAAAAAAATACTAAATTTACTAAATATTTGAAAAGATTTTCAAAATTTGAAATTTCAATTTCTCTACTTTTATAATAGATAGTATTAGCTCCAAAAATAGTTATTACTTTACATTCCCCATAGGTCTACTTCATGTTTGGATTATTTTGTGAATGCCATTTTATTTTTTGGGGACGTTAGAAGGCTTAGAAGTTTAGAAGCAAATCTTGACATAAAAAACAAAACAAAAAAAAAACACTTTTTATGGACCAGTTCAGGTCTGAAGTCACTTTGTGAGGCTTACATAATAGAAACCACCCAAAATGTACCCCATTTTACAAACTACAACCCTCAATGTATTAAAAACTGATTTTAAAAACTTTGTTAACCCTTGTAGGTGTTCCACAAGAATTCATGGAAAATGGAGATGAAATTTCAGAATTTAACTTTTTTGGCAGATTTTCCATTTGAATCAATTTTTTGCAGTTGCAAAGCAAGAGTTAACACTACAGCCAAACAAAACTCAACATTTATGGCCCTGATTCTGTAGTTTACAGAAACACCCCATATGTGGTCGTAAACTGCTGTACGGGCACACGGCATTGCACAGAAGGAAAGAAACGCCATATGGTATTTGGAAAGCAGATTTTATTGGGATAATTTTAAGCTGCCTTTTCCCATTTTAGGTCCCCCTGATGCAACCCTAGAGTAGAAACTCCAAAAGAGTGACCCCATTTTAGAAACTACACCCCTCAAGGTATACAAATCATGCCACCGCATGCAGCAGAGGTCCGGCTATCAGTAACTGCCGGGCCCTGCCGCAAATCGGGCGGGCGCAGCTCCTGCACCGGCCCGATCACCGCGCCGTATGTATGGTGCTGGTCCTTAAGTCATGGACATCTGCGCTGTACATGTATGGCGCAGGTCCTCTATGGGTTAACTTCTTTTTCTATTTTTCTATTAATACTTTTTCTATTAATCTTCTCATATATATAAAAATAAGTTTCTGTCTGTCTGTCTAAAAGTCTGTCTGACTGTTCTTTATGCACGACCAAACAACTGGACCGGTCTTCACCAAATTTGCCACACAGGTACATCAGGTGTACGGGAAGGTTTTAGACCGGGTCTCAGCTCTCTAGAACGTACCGTTCCGGATATATTCCCAAAAAATGACCTTCATTAGCCAATTCAAGCCTGCAAGTCTTTTTCTTCATATCCCAACTGCCATACACGGTCACATGTCCCTTATCAGTCAATAGAAGCTCGCAGGCCCTTAGTCTCCACATACACACAGTTTTACACCAGGTTTCCATAAAAACCCAGCCATTTTTCTTCACTGCTGCAGGTCAGCTTTAAAGGAGCAGGGTGCTGTGGATGACATTGTTAAGGGAGCAGAGTGCTGTGGAGTTCACACTTCAGGGGGCAGGTAGGGTGGCCATTCAGGCCACCCTCAAAAGACAGACTTACAACCATGCCCCCAGGTCCCGCTAAGCCACGTCTCTGATCCGTTTACGCCATGACCCCTCCCACTCCTCAGCCAACAGGGATTGAAAAAACTAAGTTAAAAATCAACTTCAGTCAGCTGCAGGGGTGAGAGGGACGGTAACTTTCTCACTGTAGCTCACACTCAGACAGCACAGTGCTGTTGTCTGAGAGTGAGCTGTTCAAAAGGACATGCCCCCAATCTGATTAGGCCACGCCCCCTCCCACTCCTCAGTTGACAGGGATTGAAAAAATAAAGTTAAAAATCAACTTCTAGGTCCAGTTAAGCCACGCCCCAGATCCATTTAGGCCATGCCCTCTCCCTCCTCAGCAGACAGGGATTGAAAAA
The DNA here is from genome assembly GCF_905171765.1 of Bufo bufo. Classification (NCBI taxonomy): domain Eukaryota; kingdom Metazoa; phylum Chordata; class Amphibia; order Anura; family Bufonidae; genus Bufo; species Bufo bufo. The sequence goes on along the minus strand of NC_053389.1, from coordinate 730,938,348 downwards.
ATGAAGTTGAAAATCAACTTCTGTCAGCTGCAGAGGTGGGAAAGACTGTCTTAGAGTGAACTGTTCAAAAGGACACGCCCCCGATTCAGTTAGGCCATGCCCCTCCCATTCCTCAGCCAACAGGGATTGAAAAAATGAAGTTAAAAAACAACTTCTAGATCCCGCTCAGCCACGTCCCCATCCGGTTAGGCCACACCCCCCCCCACACTCCTCAGCTGACAGGGATTGAAAAAATGAAGTTAAAAATCAACTTCTAGGTCCCATTAAGCCACGCCCAGATCTAGTTAGGCCACGCCCACTCACACTCCTCAGCCGACAGGGATTGAAAAAATGAAGTTAAAAATCAACTTCTGTCAGCTGCAGAGGTGGTAGGAACGGTAACTTTCTCCCTGCAGCTCCCACTCAAACAGCACAGTGCCAGACAAATGACAGGGAGTCTGAAAGCCTAAAACTGAACCTCTGGCCACCCTAGGGACAGGCTGCTGTGGAGGTCACAGTTAAGGGGATGATAGGCTATGGAGGTCAGTTTTAAGGGGCAGATTACTCTAAAGGCCACTGTTAAGGGGATGGGCCCCTGTGGAGGTCACTGTCAACAGGGTGATGTGTTGTGAAACTCACTGTTAAAGGGGAAAGCTGCTATGAAGGTCAAAGTTAAGGGGATGGGCTGCTGTGGAGGTCCCATTTTAAGGAGGTGGGGCACTGTGGGGGGGGTCAGTGTTAAGAAGTGAGTGGCTGTGGAGTTCACTGTTAAGGGGGCGGGGTACTGTAGAGGTCACTGTTATGAGGGATACTGATCGATATCTTTTAACCACCTCCGGACCGCCTAACGCAGATTCGCGTTCCGGAGGTGGCAGCGCTGCGCACAGTCACGCATATACGCGTCATCTCGCGAGACGCGAGATTTCCTGTGAACGCGCGCACACAGGCGCGCGCGCTCACAGGAAAGGAAGGTAAGAGAGTTGATCTCCAGCCTGCCAGCGGCGATCGTTCGCTGGCAGGCTGGAGATGTGTTTTTTTTTAACCCCTAACAGGTATATTAGACGCTGTTTTGATAACAGCGTCTAATATACCTGCTACCTGGTCCTCTGGTGGTCCCCTTTGTTGTTACCAGAGGACACAGGTAGCTTAGTAATATGTTGCACCAAGCACCACTACACTACACCCCCCCCTGTCACTTATTAACCCCGTATTCACCCTTGATCACCCTTGATCACCCCTGATCACCCCATATAGACTCCCTGATCACCCCCCTGTCATTGATTACCCCCCTGTCATTGATCACCCCCCTGTAAAGCTCCATTTAGACGTCCGCATGATTTTTACGGATCCACTGATAGATGGATCGGATCCGCAAAACGCATACGGACGTCTGAATGGAGCCTTACAGGGGCGTGATCAATGACTGTGGTGATCACCCCATATAGACCCCCTGATCACCACCTGTCATTGATTACCCCCCTGTCATTGATCAACCCCCTGTAAAGCTCCATTCAGATGTCCGCATGATTTTTACGGATCCACTGATAGATGGATCGGATCCGCAAAACGCATACGGACGTCTGAATGGAGCCTTACAGGGGCGTGATCAATGACTGTGGTGATCACCCCATATAGACCCCCTGATCACCCCCCTGTCATTGATTACCCCCCTGTCATTGATCAACCCCCTGTAAAGCTCCATTCAGATGTCCGCATGATTTTTACGGATCCACTGATAGATGGATCGGATCCGCAAAACGCATACGGACGTCTGAATGGAGCCTTACAGGGGCGTGATCAATGACTGTGGTGATCACCCCATATAGACTTCCTGATCACCCCCCTGTCATTGATTACACCCCTGTCATTGATCACCCCCCCTGTAAAGCTCCATTCAGATGTCCGCATGATTTTTACGGATCCACTGATAGATGGATCGGATCCGCAAAACGCATCCGGACGTCTGAATGGAGCCTTACAGGGGCGTGATCAATGACTGTGGTGATCACCCCATATAGACTCCCTGATCACCCCCCTGTCATTGATTACCCCCCTGTCATTGATCAACCCCCTGTAAAGCTCCATTCAGATGTCCGCATGATTTTTACGGATACACTGATAGATGCATCGGATCCGCAAAACGCATACGGACGTCTGAATGGAGCCTTACAGGGGCGTGATCAATGACTGTGGTGATCACCCCATATAGCCTCCCTGATCACCCCCCTGTCATTGATTACCCCCCTGTCATTGATCAACCCCCTGTAAAGCTCCATTCAGATGTCCGCATGATTTTTACGGATCCACTGATAGATGGATCGGATCCGCAAAACGCATACGGACGTCTGAATGGAGCCTTACAGGGGCGTGATCAATGACTGTGGTGATCACCCCATATAGACCCCCTGATCACCCCCCTGTCATTGATTACCCCCCTGTCATTGATCAACCCCCTGTAAAGCTCCATTCAGATGTCCGCATGATTTTTACGGATCCACTGATAGATGGATCGGATCCGCAAAACGCATACGGACGTCTGAATGGAGCCTTACAGGGGCGTGATCAATGACTGTGGTGATCACCCCATATAGACTCCCTGATCACCCCCCTGTCATTGATTACACCCCTGTCATTGATCACCCCCCCTGTAAAGCTCCATTCAGACGTTCGCATGATTTTTACGGATCCACTGATAGATGGATCGGATCCGCAAAACACATACAGGCGTCTCCCTGGAGCCTTACAGGGGGGTGATCAATGACAGGGGGGTGATCACCCCATATAGACTCTCTGATCACCCCCCTGTCATTGATCACCCCCCTGTCATTGATCACCCCCCTGTCATTGATCACCCCTCTGTAAGGCTCCATTCAGACATTTTTTTGGCCCAAGTTAGTGGAATTTTTTTTTTTTTTCTTACAAAGTCTCATATTCCACTAACTTGTGTCAAAAAATAAAATCTCACATGAACTCACCATACCCCTCACGGAATCCAAATGCGTAAAATTTTTTAGACATTTATATTCCAGACTTCTTCTCACGCTTTAGGGCCCCTAGAATGCCAGGGCAGTATAAATACCCCACATGTGACCCCATTTCGGAAAGAAGACACCCCCAGGTATTCCGTGAGGGGCATATTGAGTCCATGAAAGATTGAAATTTTTGTCCCAAGTTAGCGGAAAGGGAGACTTTGTGAGGAAAAAAATAAAAAATATCAATTTCCGCTAACTTGTGCCAAAAAAAAAAAAATTCTATGAACTCGCCATGCCCCTCATTGAATACCTTGGGGTGTCTTCTTTCCAAAATGGGGTCACATGTGGGGTATTTATACTGCCCTGGCATTCTATGGGCCCCAAAGCGTGAGAAGAAGTCTGGTATCCAAATGTCTAAAAATGCCCTCCTAAAAGGAATTTGGGCACCTTTGCGCATCTAGGCTGCAAAAAAGTGTCACACATCTGGTATAGCCGTACTCAGGAGAAGTTGGGGAATGTGTTTTGGGGTGTCATTTTACATATATCCATGCTGGGTGAGAGAAATATCTTGGTCAAATGCCAACTTTGTATAAAAAAAATTGAAAAGTTGTCTTTTGCCAAGATATTTCTCTCACCCAGCATGGGTATATGTAAAATGACACCCCAAAACACATTCCCCAACTTCTCCTGAATACGGCGATACCACATATGTGACACTTTTTTGCAGCCTAGGTGGGCAAAGGGGCCCATATTCCAAAGAGCACCTTTAGGATTTCACAGGTCATTTACCTACTTACCACACATTAGGGCCCCTGGAAAATGCCAGGGCAGTATAACTACCCCACAAGTGACCCCATTTTGGAAAGAAGACACCCAAAGGTATTCTGTGAGGGGCATGGCGAGTTCCTAGAATTTTTTATTTTTTGTCACAAGTTAGTGGAAAATGATGATTTTTTTTTTTTTTTTTTTACAAAGTCTCATATTCCACTAACTTGTGACAAAAAATAAAAACTTCCATGAACTCACTATGCCCATCAGCGAATACCTTGGGGTGTCTTCTTTCCAAAATGGGGTCACTTGTGGGGTAGTTATACTGCCCTGGCATTCTAGGGGCCCAAATGTGTGGTAAGGAGTTTGAAATCAAATTCTGTAAAAAATGACCAGTGAAATCCGAAAGGTGCTCTTTGGAATATGGGCCCCTTTGCCCACCTAGCCTGCAAAAAAGTGTCACACATCTGGTATCTCCGTATTCAAGAGAAGTTGGGGAATGTGTTTTGGGGTGTCATTTTACATATACCCATGCTGGGTGAGAGAAATATCTTGGCAAAAGACAACTTTTACAATTTTTTTATACAAAGTTGTCTTTTGCCAAGATATTTCTCTCACCCAGCATGGGTATATGTAAAATGACACCCCAAAACACATTCCCCAACTTCTCCTGAATACGGAGATACCACATGTGTGACTTTTTTTTGAAGCCTAGGTGGGCAAAGGGGCCCATATTCCAAAGAGCACCTTTCGGATTTCACTGGCCATTTTTTACAGAATTTGATTTCAAACTCCTTACCACACATTTGGGCCCCTAGAATGCCAGGGCAGTATAACTACCCCACAAGTGATCCCATTTTGGAAAGAAGACATCCCAAGGTATTCGCTGATGGGCATAGTGAGTTCATGGAAGTTTTTATTTTTTGTCACAAGTTAGTGGAAAATGATGATTTTTTTTTTGATTTTTTTTTTCTTACAAAGTCTCATATTCCACTAACTTGTGACAAAAAATAAAAACTTCCATGAACTCACTATGCCCATCAGAGAATACCTTAGGGTGTCTACTTTCCGAAATGGGGTCATTTGTGGGGTGTTTGTACTGTCTGGCCATTGTAGAACCTCAGGAAACATGACAGGTGCTCAGAAAGTCAGAGCTGCTTCAAAAAGCGGAAATTCACATTTTTGTACCATAGTTTGTAAACGCTATAACTTTTACCCAAACCATTTTTTTTTTACCCAAACATTTTTTTTTATCAAAGACATGTAGAACAATACATTTAGAGCAAAATTTATATATGGATCTCGTTTTTTTTGCAAAATTTTACAACTGAAAGTGAAAAATGTCATTTTTTTGCAAAAAAATCGTTAAATTTCGATTAATAACAAAAAAAGTAAAAATGTCAGCAGCAATGAAATACCATCAAATGAAATCTCTATTAGTGAGAAGAAAAGGAGGTAAAATTCATTTGGGTGGTAAGTTGCATGACCGAGCAATAAACGGTGAAAGTAGTGTAGGTCAGAAGTGTAAAAAGTGGCCTGGTCTTTCAGGGTGTTTAAGCCATAGGGGCTGAGGTGGTTAACGACACACAGAAACATTAAATGAAATAGATGAAATATAGCCATGTGACCCCATCGGTGTCCTGGAAGATTTTATACCAGGTCTTAGCTCTCTAGGACCTACCGTACCTGAGATATTTCCCAAAAATTACCTGCATTAGCCATTTTTCTTTACTGCTGTAGGTCATCTTTAAAGGGGCAGGGAGCTATGGATGATACCGTTAAGGTGGCAGGGGCCACTATTAAAGGGGCAGCTGCTGTGGAGGTCACTGTTAAAGGGGCGGGCACTGTGGAGGTCGCTGTTAAAGGGATGGGCACTGTGGATGTTACTGTTAAGGGGCAGGCCGCTGTGGAGGTCACTGTTAAAGGGGAGGGCACTGTGGAGATCACTGTTAAGGGGGCAGGGGCCACTATTAAAGGGGCAGCTGCTGTGGAGGTCACTGTTAAGGCATCAGGATACTGTGAGGTCACTGTTAAGGGAGCGGGGTACTGTGGAGGTCTCTGTTAAGGGGCAGGGAACAGTGGAGGTTACAGATAAGGGGACCTATGGAGGTCAGTGTTAAGGGGAGGGGTGCTGTATAGGTCACTGTTAAGGGGGCGGGCCCCTGAGGAGGTCACTGTCAATGGAGTGGGGTGCTGTGAAACTCACTGTTAAAGGGGTGGGCTGCTGTGAAGGCCAAAGTTAAGGGAATGGGCTGCTATGGAGGTCCCAATTGAATGAGGTGGGGCACTGTGGGGGGGGGGGTCAGTGTTGAGGTGTGGGGGGCTGTGGAATTCGGTGCTAAGGGGGTGGGTGCTGTAGATGTCACTGTTATATTGGATACTGTCAATATCTTTTAACGACACACACAAACATTAAGTGAAATAGATGAAATATATAACCGTGCGAAGTCGAGTCCTTCTGCTAGTAATGTATATATTACAGTTCTTCTAGTGCACAGTGAGAATATTGGAAACAATTAAAAAATAATAGAGATATGTAGTAAAACATCTAATGTCCTTGTAGAATAATTTGAAGTTTTTGAGCAGTATGGGTACCCAACATGATATTATGAGTTGTATGAGGTGATATTTTTCTGCACCAGCAGTCTACGATCACAACAGTTTTCTTTCCAGTTGATTGCTTTGTTATAAATAGCATCCAAAAAATTATTGCCTACAGTGTGAATATATTCCAAAGAATAGAGCAGTATGTGAACAAAATATGCATCATTTTGTATTGATCTAATGCATCTAAAAGAGAAACAGCAAGTTACTACATGATCTGGTTTACAAAATAGCCAATCATTTTGTGTAAACCAACCAGGATCCAGGTGAATACAAACCATGTGTAGTCTGATGTGGCAGTCATTTATTACTAAACTCCATTTGCCCCCTCTATGGGCAGCCTGGGCTAGCCAAAAAAAAAAAGTGTGAACAGAGGAAAGAGAGAGATTACTATTACTATTAGTGCAGAATCCCTTTGACCCCTTGAAGAAAAAGCCCATTTTTGTTTTTTCCTCCCCACATTCAATGAGCCATACCTTTTTTCTTTAGTTTTCAGTTTGCATAGACATATGAGGGCATAGGACATTGGAAAAAGGGGAAAAAAGTTCTTTGTGGGATGAAGTTGAAAATGAATCCACAATTCCCCCAAGGTTTTTTTTTCTTGTGTGCTAGAAATGACATGATGTCCTTATTCTGCAGGTCAATGCAGTTTGGCATTACCAGAATTGTATCGTTTTTATTTTGTTTTGTACAAAAAAAACTTTTTTGTATAAAAGCATTATCATTTTCTGCCCTACCTTTTTAACATTTTCTTCTACAGAGCAGTATGAGGGCTTGTTTTTTTGCGTAATGAACTGTAGTCTTTATTGGTATTTTGTATTTTTATTTTCTTCCGTTACGGTGTTCACTGCCTGATGCAGGCAGTTTACTATGACAGGCCTGCAAACCTTCAGCAGGCCCCAGGATGTCATAGTAACTATGGATGAGCGAATCGACTTTGGATGAAACATCTTTAGTCGTTTCGCATAAAACTTCGTTTAAATACTGTACAGTATCACTTGGAACTGAATCCGAGTTTCGGAAAAGGTTTTTAAAAGTACAAATTAATTTTTGAAGTTATTACCCGAAGTCTTCCGAGACTTTGCAAAGTAATAACTTTAGCTCATCTGAGCCAATACATTCTAATACTGTACGGAGCGCTCGCTCCATACCGTATTCAAACAAAGTTTTATGCGAATCGACTTAGGATGCTTCATCCGAAATCAATTCACTCATCCCTAATAGTAAGCAATCAGAATAATTTTACTGTGAGGGCTCTAATTGGAAGGCAGAAGGAGCCCCCTCCCTCTTCCTAATTCCACAGATGTCACAATCGGTATTGACTGTGGCATCAGGGGGTTTAAATGATCGGGTTCGGCATCATTGCCGATCCTGGTCATTGTGGCTGGGTGTCTGCTGTTTTATACAGACGGCAAACACATGTTGGGAATGGGCTCAGCACAGCAGTCACAGACAGGAGCAGTGATGTGCTATGTACAGCTCCATGTTGCCCCAGCTCCACTTAGCTGAAGCTTGGCATAGTCTATCAGTGCAGAAGACACTGGACTGGTGCTATGCCAGGCTTCCGCTAAGGGAAGCAGTCATAGGCAGAAGTAGCAAAAGATTGGCAAACAATTCTCGTTAACCCCTATGAATCCACCATGACAGATAGACACGTACAATATGGTATATTAACGGATTTATGCTATCAGTCTACAAGTTGTATGGAGATGAAAGAGCACAACAATAACAACAACATCTTTGGTAGAGTGGGTGCCAATTGCATGTGCCAGTCACCCCCAGCTAAATGTTGACTTTTTCAGATTATTTTTAATTTTATCGATTAGCAATGATACAGTGGGATGCGAAAGTTTGGGCAACCTTGTTAATCGTCATTATTTTCCTGTATAAATCGTTGGTTGTTACGATAAAAAATGTCAGTTAAATATATCATATAGGAGACACACACAGTGATATTTGAGAAGTGAAATGAAGTTTATTGGATTTGCAGAAAGTGTGCTATAATTGTTTAAACAAAATTAGGCAGGTGCATAAATTTGGGCACTGTTGTCATTTTATTGATTCCAAAACCTTTAGAACTAATTATTGGAACTCAAATTGGGTTGGTAAGCTCAGTGACCCCTGACCTACATACACAGGGGAATCCAATTATGAGAAAGCGTATTTAAGGGGGTCAATTGTAAGTTTCCCTCCTCTTTTAATTTTCTCTGAAGAGTAGCAACATGGGGGTCTCAAAACAACTCTCAAATGACCTGAAGACAAAGATTGTTCACCATCATGGTTTAGGGGAAGGATACAGAAAGCTATCTCAGAGATTTCCGCTGTCTGTTCCCACAGTTAGGAACATATTGAGGAAATGGAAGACCACGGGCTCAGTGCAAGTTAAGGCTCGAAGTGGCAGACCAAGAAAAATCTCGGATAGACAGAAGCGACGAATGGTGAGAACAGTCAGAGTCAACCCACAGACCAGCACCAAAGACCTACAACATCATCTTGCTGCAGATGGAGTCACTGTGCATCGTTCAACCATTCGGCGCACTTTACACAAGGAGATGCTGTATGCGAGAGTGATGCAGAGGAAGCCTTTTCTCCGCCCACAGCACAAAAAGTGCCGCTTGAGGTGGGCTAAACACATTTGGACAAGCCAGCTTCATTTTGGAATAAGGTGCTGTGGACTGATGAAACTAAAATTTAGTTATTTGGCCATAACAAGGGGCGTTATGCATGGAGGAAAAAGAACACAGCATTCCAAGAAAAACACCTGCTACCTACAGTAAAATATTGTGGTGGTTCCATCATGCTGTGGGGCTGTGTGGCCAGTGCAGGGACTGGGAATCTTGTCAAAGTTGAGGGACGCATGGATTCCACACAGTATCAGCAGATTCTGGAGACCAATGTCCAGGAATCAGTGACAAAGCTGAAGCTGCGCCGGGGCTGGATCTTTCAACAAGACAACGACCCTAAACACTGTTCAAAATCCACTAAGGCATTTATGCAGAGGAACAAGTACAACGTTCTAGAATGGCCATCTCAGTCCCCAGACCTGAATATAATTGAAAATATGTGGTGTGACTTAAAGAGAGCTGTCCATGCTCGGAAGCCATCAAACCTGAATGAACTAAAGATGTTTTGTAAAGAGGAATGGTCCAAAATATCTTCAACCAGAATGCAGACTCATTGGAACCTACAGGAAGCGTTTAGAGGCTGTAATTTCTGCAAAAGGAGGATCTACTAAATATTGATTTCATTTCTTTTTTGTGGTGCCCAAATTTATGCACCTGCCTAATTTTGTTTAAACAATTATAGCACACTTTCTGTAAATCCAATAAACTTCATTTCACTTCTCAAATATCACTGTGTGTGTCTCCTATATGATATAATTAAATATTTTTATCGTAACAACCAGCGATTTATACAGGAAAATCATGACGATTAACAAGGTTGCCCAAACTTTTGCATCCCACTGTATGTTAATGGAAAAATAACTTTTGCTATACAAGTAATGTATCTTTGACTGTTGCAAAAAATAGACAATTGAATTCAGCTCTGCATTCCCTCCTCAGGAAGTAATGTCTACCGATGACGAAACCACTTCCTTTTACTGCCTTTTGGATCCCTTTGCTTGCCATATATTAATGGACAGCTTTGGCACTTATGCTTTGGTGGGCGAACCTCTCACAGACTGTGCCGTGAAGGAGCTCAAAGTAGCTGTGTTTGGCTGTATGTCCTGCAATTCCTTGGATTATAACCTGAGGGTTTACTGTATTGACAACACCCCATGTGCATTCCAAGTAAGAGATTATATGTCTTCAATGTGTAGTTTTTGGTCAAATATTTACTCTGTTTTGCATTAATATCTGCATTAACTGGCATACACACTGTTTATATGGGGGTCAAGGGGGGTATACAAATGAAGGTTGTTGGTTCACCCTACCATCTCAGGACATAAGGTTTTACCAATATTTTACCTCCTTATTGTTTGCAAGACTGGAGAATGACATGGACATTGGTCTGGTCCCTTATTCTCAGGTAAGTATTTGAGTTCTGCAAAGTAAAATGTCTGTGTCTGTAGGAGGAGGAAGCTTTTCAAACACATAAACCCATTATGGATTAAGAGATTATGCAAAGGAATTTAATTTTCACCCCTAAAATTAGAAAAATTGCCTTCTACCTGAGGGTGTTTTGCCTTCCTCAAGACATACTGTGCAGGATAATAGGCTGAACTGGATAGACGTACAGTATGTCTTTTTTCAGCCTTACAAACTATGGTACCAAGTTACTATGTTAATGTTGGGCTCGCCTCTAAAAAGACTTTGTGATTGTGCACTATAAGACTCAGTTCATTTCAAGTTTGTGATATACAGTACAGACCAAAAGTTTGGACACACCTTCTCATTCAAAGAGTTTTCTTTATTTTCATGACTATGAAGGCATCAAAACTATGAATTAACACATGTGGAATTATATACATAACAAACAAGTGTGAAACAACTGAAAATATGTCATATTCTAGGTTCTTCGAAGTAGCCACCTTTTGCTTTGATTACTGCTTTGCACACTCTTGGCATTCTCTTGATGAGCTTCAAGAGGTAGTCCCCTGAAATGGTCTTCCAACAGTCTTGAAGGAGTTCCCAGAGATGCTTAGCACTTGTTGGCCCTTTTGCCTTCACTCTGCGGTCCAGCTCACCCCAAACCATCTCGATTGGGTTCAGGTCCAGTGACTGTGGAGGCTAGGTCATCTGGCGCAGCACCCTATCACTCTCCTTCATGGTCAAATAGCCCTTATTTTCAAAGTTTTCCCAATTTTTCGGCTGACTGACTGACCTTCATTTCTTAATGTAATGATGGCCACTCGATTTTATTTACTTAGCTGCTTTTTTCTTGCCATAATACAAATTCTAACAGTCTATTCAGTAGGACTATCAGCTGTGTATCCACCTGACTTCTCCTCAACGCCACTCATGGTCCCAACCCCATTTATAAGGCAAGAAATCCCACTTATTAAACCTGACAGGGCACACCTGTGAAGTGAAAACCATTTCAGGTAACTACCTCTTGAAGCTCATCAAGAAAATGCCAAGAGTGTGCAAAGCAGCAATCAAAGCAAAAGGTGGCTACTTTGAAGAACCTAGAATATGACATATTTTCTGCTGTTTTCACTCTTGTTTGTTATGTATATAATTCCACATGTGTTAATTCATAGTTTTGATGCCTTCAGTGTGAATCTACAATTTTCATAGTCATGAAAATAAAGAAAACTCTTTGAATGAGAAGGTGTGTCCAAACTTTTGGTCTGTACTGTACATTTGGTGTAAATGCTGGGAGCGCTTCCCGACATAAACGTATATATATCCAAAGACTTCCTTGTAAAGTACAGTACAGACCAAAAGTTTGGACACACCTTCTCATTCAAAGAGTTTTCTTTATTTTCATGACTATGAAGGCATCAAAACTATGAATTAACACATGTGGAATTATATACATAACAAACAAGTGTGAAACAACTGAAAATATGTCATATTCTAGGTTCTTCAAAGTAGCCACCTTTTGCTTTGATTACTGCTTGCACACTCTTGGCATTCTCTTGATGAACTTCAAGAGGTAGTCCCCTGAAATGGTCTTCCAACAGTCTTGAAGGATTTCCCAGAGATGCTTAGCACTTGTTGGCCCTTTTGCCTTCACTCTGCGGTCCAGCTCACCCCAAACCATCTCGATTGGGTTCAGGTCCGGTGACTGTGGAGGCCAGGTCATCTGGTGCAGCACCCCATCACTCTCCTTCATGGTCAAATAGCCCTTACTTTCAAAGTTTTCCCAATTTTTCGGCTGACTGACTGACTTTCATTTCTTAAAGTAATGATGGCCACTCGTTTTTCTTTACTTAGCTGCTTTTTTCTTGCCATAATACAAATTCTAACAGTCTATTCAGTAGGACTATCAGCTGTGTATCCACCTGACTTCTCCTCAACGCAACTGATGGTCCCAACCCCATTTATAAGGCAAGAAATCCCACTTATTAAACCTGACAGGGCACACCTGTGAAGTGAAAACCATTTCAGGGGACTACCTCTGAAGCTCATCAAGAGAATGCCAAGAGTGTGCAAAGCAGTAATCAAAGCAAAAGGTGGTTACTTTGAAGAACCTAGAATATGACATATTTTCTGTTGTTTCACACTTGTTTGTTATGTATATAATTCCACATGTGTTAATTCATAGTTTTGATGCCTTTAGTGTGAATCTACAATTTTCATAGTCATGAAAATAAAGAAAACTCTTTGAATGAGAAGGTGTGTCCAAACTTTTGGTCTGTACTGTATATGCCAAAACACTAGCCTTTTGGCATACATGGTGTATATGTCAGCATACCTTTTAAAACTGTGCAGTAAAAAAAGTAAATGAGGCGCACAGGAACACACAAAGACCAAGCAGAGGTGCACTCAGTAAAGTGGACTCACCCAGTCCACTAAAATAACGTGAAACTTGTGGTAAATGAACTGGGCACTCTCAGGATACAGGGATCACACAGATATTTATTAATATATAAGGCAATAAAAACGACAATAAAAGAGAGAATATGGCCCTCCTGTAGGAAAGCTATGTATAAAACAGCACAGTGAGCAAGTGCTGTTTTATACAAAGCTTTCCTACAGGAGTGCCATATTCTCTCTTTTAGTGTCGTTTTTATTGCCTTATATATTAATAAATATCTGTGTGATCCCTGTATCCTGAGAGTGCCCAGTTCATTTACCACTACCTTTTAAAACTGTATTGAAAAGCATGCCACTAATGTTATTTATAACAAGGGGATTCCATAAAAAAAATATCAATTTTTTAAGAGTCTATAGCAGATGTATAGTTGCATTTGTCCAGCGGTGTATGTACTTTTTAATAGTCCCTCAGCATATGCCCCAAACATAGTATAAATGGAGCCAATAAGAATACATCTTACTTTATTACAACTTAAAGAGGACCTTTCATCAGGCTAGCTCTAGTACAATTATTATCCTACCTTACAGGCAGTCCCCACTGATGCCATGGTACTTTTTCTTTTTCTTTTCTACAAAACCTATGTTCGTCCGCTGTTGGCCCCGTATATTTTGGCACCTTATAATATAATGAGGCGACTCTCGCGAGAACTTAAGCTCATTCTTCCTGACTAAGAGCGGGGCACTCTGATTGGATGGGCTCACAGCCAGGGAGAAGATAACCACTCCCAGGGAAAATACAAGTCTCCTCCTAGTATAACCGAGAATACAAGTCTCCGCCTAGTATAATCGAGTCGCCTTATTATAAATTAAGGCGCCAAAATATATGGGGCCAACAGCGGACGAACGGGAGGTTTTGTAGAAAAAAAAAAGGGCCATGGCATCAGTGGGGGCTGCCCTATAAGGTAGGATAATAATTAGACTAGAGCTAGCCTGATAAAAGGTCCTCTTTAAAGGTAATTTGTCACCAGGAAATTCACTGTTGAATCAAGCACAATGTCTTTTAGGGCTAGCTCATCTGAATTTTAATGGTATCTTTCCCTTAGCGATCTGTTTCATTCTGCAAAAAAAGAACTTTTAATTCACATGCAAATAACCAGTCAAGTGCACCAGGGGCAGACCCGACCCACTCTGTGCACAATTACTCCTCCTGCTGACAGGGTCAGGGATGATAACTCTACAGGAACCTTGGCCCTGTCAATCCAGGAGTAGGAGGGGCTGGCAGAGGATGTAGCATAAGCAAAGGTGCACATAACGTCTTGGGCCTATCCTTTGTGCACTTAACTGCTCATTTGCATATGGATTAAACAATTTAGCAGAGCTATACCTATAAGGCATTGTGCTTGGTTTACAAGTGAAATTCCTGGAGAAGGATTCCTTTTTAACAGAAAACAGAGCCTATTTGTTCTTCCAGGATAAGTTTTCTTTTACTGCTTGAAAAAACACAAGATCACATGGATTTTAACACATTTTGACATTATGCAATTCAAATGCGATTGCGTTCAGTTGACATCAAGGAGCCCAAGATTAGAATTTACAATTGAGAGTTCTTACGCGACACCGTTTTCCTTCAAGGATTGTATAATTCATGAAAGGGTTGCCAATGAAGGAAGAAGATACAATAATGTGACCATCACTCTGTAGTGAGGGTGGAACCATTCTCCTCAATGGAAAAATGTTATCATTAATAAGCTCCACGCCTTTGAAGTTTGGTTCTTCACACATGAGATCCCCCTGTGTGTAGTTGAGGTTTACCCTCTAGATACTCTGGGAATATATTATAAACTTTTTTACAGGGAGCAGCTCTCAATTTTCCCATATTCATGAACCTTGTTTAATTTATATTCTGGCAGTAGAAATTGGGCATTAAAATAAAGCAATGGGAAAGATTTCTGGAGCAAGAAGATGTCCTCCTTGCCGTACCCTCTAAAAATGAGCAACAGTATAATAATCAGAGATAGCACAGAGAGCGCAGACTGTGAAAGTGGAGAAGGAACGTTTTTTTAGCCTGCAAATTGCATTCATTTTAATCGGATACAAAAGGACAAAGTTTCAGTCTCATCAGGTTGATCATATGAAGGACAAATCAAAGCAGTTCCTCTGCCTTTGTTCTTATAATAAAATGAGAGTGTCAAACATAGCAATTGCTCACTTTCTGAAAATGATCTATGCCTCTGATGTGCTGCATCCCTTCCTAAAGGCACTGCTCCAGTTCTTTGCTGCACATCCTGATCCTGGGTTGGTGGCAGGATCTTTTATACAGTATAAGCAGCTGACTCACATCTAGAGAAACATAAAGTATTACAACTGTCTTCACCCCTAAAATAGCTTCAGCTCCAGAAATAGTATTTGCAAACTTGCTAAACAAATACGTGATGATTAGAGATGAGCGAATTTCATGATATGAAATTTGTTCAAGCTTTGTTTGGTGGTAAAAGCAGAATTGCGTTATGGATTCCGTTACCACGGAACATAACGCAATTCTATGACGGAATGCGTAGCGGAATGCCTTTAGAGGTATTCCGTTATTCATTTGATCATAATAGAAGTCTATGGCCTGAGTAATGGATCCATCCCGTTTCCATTATGCAGAGGAGTACTCTCCTGCATAACGGAAACGGGACGGATCCGTTTTGCAGCCCACAGGCTTCTATTATGACGGAATGAATAACGGAATGCCTCTAAAGGCATTCTGTGAAGCATTCCATCATAGAATTGCGTTATGGTCCGTGGTAACGGAATCCATAAAGCAATTCTGCTTTTACCACCAAATGAAGCGTGAACAAATTTCAAAATTCGCTCATTTCTAGTGATTATCTTGCACAAACTTGGTAGAAAAACAACAAAAAGGTTAATTAGGCTTACAAAATGTTCACTGTGTAGCAGTGGAAGTGATATTTTGAGCTTTTTTTAATTGCTTTTTTTGTCAAGTAACAAGTTTTAAAAAATGTTCACTGTGTAGCAGTGGAAGTGTTATTTTGAGCTTTTTCTAATTGCTTTTTTGTCAAGTTTTAAAACAGCGAATTATCCAGATAAAAAATTGCTTGGAAACAGAAAAAGGAACCTACAAAGCATACTCACACATAATGTTAATGAATAAAAAGTCAGTGATGCCCTATTTTACTAGTTTTGACAGTAATGAAGACTAGTTTAATGTCCTTGGTATTACATTTCAAGTGTTAGGCCTCGTGTTAGAGCCATGCAGGATGCTGCGGGGTACTTTCAAAGTCTTTCCATAGATATTACTTGTTCTGCAGTATATTGATCCATACGGCACCATACTTTAATGTACAATGCATTCAGAGAGTCTTTAGACCTTTTCTCTTTTTTCACATTTTGTTATGTTGCGGTCTTTTGCTAAAAGCTAAAAATGTTTCCCCACCATTCTTCACTCAATACCCCATAATGAGAAAAGTGAAATCTTTCTCATTGAAAAGGAGAAACAAAAATATTAAACTGACATAAGTATTCGGCACCTTTACTCAGGAGTCAGAGTTAGTTGAAGAACCTTTGGCACCTTAGGTTTGCACACCTAGATTTGGGGATTTTCTGCCATTCTTCTCTGCTGATCCTTTTCAACTCTCCAAAGATCCTGTCTCTCCAAAGATATTTGATTGGGTTAAAGTCAGGGCTCTGGCCAGGTCACTCATGAACATTCACAGAGTTTTCCCTAAGCCACTCCTGTATTGTCTTGGCTTTGTAGCTAGGGTCATTGTAGCTAGGGTCAGCCTAATCTGAGGTCCACATCACTCTAGATCAGGTTTTGAATTCTGATCAGTCTCCCTGTCCTACAGCATGCTCTTGTCACTACCATGCATCATTGTAGGGATGGTATTAGGCAGTGTCTGTTTTCCTCTAATAATGACACTTAGAATTGAGGCCAAAATGTTCAATTAGTCCTTTAGTTGCATTTTTTTTGCAAACCTTCATGTATCTTTTATATAGCAAAGGTTTATTTCTGGCCACTCTGCCATAAAGCCCAGATTGGTGGAGTGCTGCACTGATGGTTGACCTTCTTTAATTTTCTGCTATTTGCATACAGGACCTTTGGGTTTTTAGCACCTCGTTTACTAAGATCCCCCCCCCCTGATTAGTTTGGTGGGGGGCCAGATCTAAGAGGAGTATTGGTTGTTGAAAGCTTATTTCATTTCATTTTCTGGAGGCCACTGTGCTCTTGGGAACATTTTTTGTACCCTTCTCCAGATCTGTGCCTCCACACAATCCTGTCTCTGGGCTCTACAGACAGTTCTTTCCTCCGCATGGCTTGGTTTTTGGTATGATATGCACTGTCAGCTATCAGACCTTATATAAACTGTGGTGTTTCTTTCCAAGTCATGTCCAATTACAGGTGGGCTCTAATCAGTGTGCAGAAACATCTCAAAATGATCAAGAGAAAAGGGATCAATGGGAAATGGGGTCCATACAAAATATTAGTTTTTCCTTTTGAAGGTTTGCAAATATTTCTAAAATCCGGTTGTCTCTCGCTCAATATAAGGTATTGAGTGCAGATTGTTGGAGAAAAACTTTGTATTTTTTTTTTTTTTAGCACTAGGCCGCAATATAACTAAATGTGAAAAAAGTGAAAGGGTCTAAAGACTTTCCGAGTGCACTGTAATTCCACACTGTAATTCATTCATCTAGAGAGAACACTTTATATCATTAACATATTTTTATTTGCTTTATACATCCACCTTGTTTCCTTTGTTCGGTTTGTTACTGTTTAGGCATGTAGCAGGTCTTGCACCAGGGTGGATGCTTGTGGCACCAGCTTGATTCCTTGTGAGCATAAACATATTCCACACCATTTAATCTGTTTCAGACATGCTGATCATAAGATTCATTTCATAGAAAGCCATTAGAGCTGCCCTACATTTTTATGTTTGAGGAATCCAGAGCACTCATATCAAACCCATATTAATGAAAGGAGAACATATAATCTCAATGAAGATGATGCCATTGGTTGAATTTGAATCCAACATTGCTAACCACACATCTGTTGTGCCATAATACCCCCATAAGAGGACATCTGATGGAATGTGGCATTTTTTTTTCCAGTTGACTTTATGTCGAATATGATCTGCATGACATCAAGAAATGTAAGGTACCGTAGGGCTCTATGTTACAGCTCCCTAAATCTCAAATGTACATGAGGCCTTAGACTGGAGATACATAAGGCTATATTCACACAATCACTAGGTTCTGTTCTGTTAGAACTCCATTTCTTTTTGACAACAAAAATAGTAAATTCTGTGGCACTATTCTTTCTTGCAATAAAGTAGAAACCTTCCGTACTCATTAGAAGTCAATGGAAACATCAAGATCTGTTATTGAACTGATCCATCATAACTGCCTTGTTTCCATTAAAGGAAACCATGGTGCTTGAGTAAACAGAGCCTAATGGCAATACATATACACTAAACTGTCGTAGATTTTCAGCATAAAGAACAGTTCATTGGCATATGGTTAGTATACCGAGAGCTGAATTTTGTAGATGCAACTCATAAAACACCAAAGCTGGACATAAAAAAAAGAGAAGGCTTCCTCTAGTTTGACTTGTTTGGAACTCCTCTCTATTGTCGCACCTTTGTAGTTCCATTACTAAACCAATGACTTCAAGAATATAAACTGTAAACGTTTGCAAATTTTCAACATTTCTCCAGTGTATGTATATAAAATAAAAATGGAGCAGCTCCATGGGTTATCTTGATTTAAAATATTGTGCAGTTTTGTTTATACAACTCCTATGCAGAACTATGCATTGGTCTCTCCGTGGTTACAGACTACAAATAAACCCTGTGTGTAGTCTGATTCTGCAGGTATGTTGTTTCTTTTTGTAATACATTGGAGAAATAGCAAAAAATGTACCTTGGCGCTATCTTCTATTTACCACATAGCACTCTATCTCAGTTTTATGTTACAGAACAATCACTTTTTGCCTAGTTCCCAGCATTTACTAAGTATATATATATATATATATATATATATATATATATATATATATGGTATATTATATGGCCATTTAATTGGTTGACTTTGAATATCAACCTATCACACACAAATATGAAATTTTACTGCAAGGATTTTATGAATTCTCATGTTCAATAATAAGGATTGTGCATAAACAGAAGGTAAGGATTCACAGTGACAGTCTACTCTCAAAAGCAGCAGAAATATAATTTAATTTTGCAGCTTGTTGACTCTGAAAAATAGAAACACTTTCAGAGCCAAATCATTTATTGCTGGAGCTATACCTTTATGTTGGCAACATTTGGCGAGCATGCCCACGGGCAAGTCATGCTTCTATTCACAGAGAGTATTATGATAAAAATATGATGCCCAATTCAGCACAAATGATAGAATACATACCGTAGTATATGCCAATTAGATGGAAGATGGTTTTCCCCCTGACATGCTCAGCAACAGGTCCTGCTGTTCTTTGAATTTTAGGATCTACCTACGGGTAAGTCTTGCATGTGCAAATAATACTGGACCACAATGCAATGAGCCAATAAGTATATGTGGTGGGTGCTGGAGCTTCTCTCATAGTCCCATTAAGTGAGGCCTCTCTGCTAAACCAAAGTAGAATACCCTATAGGTGCTGGATTGTGCTACTATGTACACTAGTCAGCAATGATGTGGGGATTTTTGGGTACTTATGGGTTCTTCCTCTCAGCTTCAGAGAGTAGCTTTCATTTTGGCGGACTTGGCACTGTCACCTTTTCCATAATCATCCATTTATTAGTTCTGATCTTGTCCCCAGTGTGGCTTACGATTTATTTCTATATATCATAGACTTGCACACTAGGGACCGTTTGGTAGAAAACCAATGAAGATGTCATGGTGACACTCTCTGTTCTCCACTGTCCCACTGTCTGGGGTCTGCAGGGGGGCCGCATCACTTACCTTTCTTCTGCCTGGCCACCAGACTTCTGTATCCCGCACTGCAAGCTGCAGCGTTGCTGCAAGGCCTTTTCCTGTGTATTAGAGAGACTTTTCCGTGCAATATTGAAAGGGTAATTCCCCTTTCTGACCCTGTGCTCAGCTGCTTGATTAATGAGCTCATCAGCTTTCCTATACATGCTGAGCTGTTTGTTCCACCCCTTGCCTGCGCCATAGGTCTTTCTAGCTGGCTAGATTTTGCGAAAGAACTGTAACCTGTTTGCCCATGTACCAACTGCGGCCTGATTCCTGGACTCTGACTCTATGCCGTCTGATCTATGCCTGTTCTCTGTTCTGATACTGTGCTGCCTGCCCTCACCTTTCGACTCATTCTTGGATTTGCATGAACACCACCTACCGTGACCCTGGCCTGCCACTGACCACGAGTATTGCCTGATCCCTTGGTGCTTCACTAGAGTGCCTCTAACCCCCGTAGGTCAGCAGCCAACCACTCCAGGTGGTTGGCACAATGGGTCAACATCCCCTATCCTTAAAGTGTAACCGTCATGTTTTCATCAAAAAAATCTATTTTAGCATATGTTACTACTGCAGCAGCATTAAGCATAAGGCAATCTTTAGTTTCTTCACATACCACTGTTTTCCTTGAGTTTTTCCCTTAGTAATGGCTGATTAAACATTTACAATATGAGGACCTTCTCAAGATGGCTCCTCTGCCAGTTCTCTGAGGCCAAAACTGCTTTCCCTCACCTCACATACACACTTGCTGTAGCCAGCAGCTCCCTGCCAGCCAATCAGATTGGATTACTGAGAGACACGCCTCCTCACTCTGAAGCCTAATGCAGGCATGCAGTGTGAAGGACCGCCCCTCTGTCTTCCTGTCTTC
Organism: Bufo bufo; assembly: GCF_905171765.1. NCBI lineage: Eukaryota > Metazoa > Chordata > Amphibia > Anura > Bufonidae > Bufo > Bufo bufo. The sequence goes on along the minus strand of NC_053389.1, from coordinate 730,917,760 downwards.
TTAGCCGGAGACAGACAAGACATAGCAACTGTCTTTTAAGGGAGCAGTGGAAAGGGACAGAGGACATTAATAAAATCTGTTATTATAAGGTAATTGCAGATCTTTTGTCAATCATTGACAAACTCCGGTATAAATGCCTAGCTCTAATAAACTAGCAAATAAAATAAAAATATGACAGTTACACTTTAACAGAAGAATTATTAACAATATGTCTGTCAGAATACCTAAAGGAGTAGTTCGACTCCCCAAAGCCACTAAATGTGTTAAAATAAGTATCCTCCCCCCATCCTCCCCTGCTTTCTCCAGTGCTGCTGCCCAATGCTGCGCTGATAATCAAAAAACATTGTGACAACATAGAAGAGCCTTGCCTCAGTGGTGTAGCTATGATAAGGTTAGTCTTATTTTATTCTTAGGAATGACTAACATAAAATACACAGGGAAATACAGACATAGCCGTGCTGAATATGTTATTTAACTGTGTTGCCTGTACATTGCTAGAATTCAGTTAGCCTTGGGTGTGGCCACCCTTATCGGACATGGCCAATATCTGCAGCGTCAAAATCCATTCCAGATCACGCAGATTTAAAAATCCTTGTCACATGTTATTTCAATGTTTAAAACGTATCCACTTCACTGCTGCTGTAAATGGATTCTCTGCATGCTTCTTCGCTGTCGACAACCAACAGCATTTATGCTGACTTTGTCATTTGGAAGAATCCATTGCGTTGCAGTGATATACACAGGTTTGCATTTACACCTTCTATGGTATGTTATCTGGAGAGTTATCATCACGTTGCAGCCCTAAACCAATTCAGCTCTGCTACATCTGACCATATAAAGCAATGCACATCTAATAAGTCAGTATATCAGTGCTTGTCACACTGTAAGCAGCCATCACTTGAGTCAGGCCTGACACGTGTCCGGTTATTAGGATTCTGCCGGCATTCCTTTACGGCAAAGAGACAGCCGGAGTAAAATGCGCTGGAGCCTGACACTAATAGTATTATTCTTTTGTCTTTAAATCAGTTTTATGATCATTTTAATAGAGCCTGCCAAGCAAGATGCCACTCAGACATCCTCTAAAACCCTGTGGGCTTATCCTCGTATTGATTTCTCCTGTTCCTATTGCAGGAAGTGCTTTTGGATGAGAGACATCAAGGTGGACAGCTGTTGGAAGAACCAAAGTTGCTTCATTTCAAGGGGAATACCTTCAGCATCCAGATTTCTGTTCTCGACATCCCTCCCTTCCTCTGGAGGATCAAACCATTTACTGCATGTCAGGTACGAGAACCATTTGTCTTTGCTGCTATAGATCTTTTCCTCTTGACGTTCTGCAGACATGGGGAACAACAACCTGGACTTTTTTTTTACTTAATACTCATTGATTAATAGCTAATGCATTTAGTGCTGCTGGAAGGGGATCAGATGAACAACAGTAATCATTAAAGACTCCAGAGTCCATCTGATGCCAGGAGTATCCCATCCCTGATAGCGTCAGCAGATCTAGGCCTGCAGGACAAGTGCGGGGACTGGAGGCCTGATGATTAGAAGCTTGGATCATACTTGGCACTAAAAGGTTGGATTTTACATAGGGTTACCATACTATAAGGTACATGCCGCATATGCTTAAGCCACAGATTGCAGCTTATTTGAGGAATATGATGTGCGACGAACTGATTTGCTGTTTCATTGACAGTTGTAAGAAAGTTATAATGACAGAATAGCGGTAAAAAATCCTACATAGCCACAAATATACACATACGGTACATACACATAGACAGGGTGCCTCTGCAGTCTGCTGACTGCTCCATCTACATACATATAGATAGCAGGTAGCAAAGATAGATAGATATGATATAGAATGATATGAGATAGATAGAAGATAGATAGATAGATAGATAGATAGATAGATAGATAGATAGATAGATATGATATAGAATGATATGAGATAGATAGAGATAGATAAATAGATGAGATAGATAGATAGATAGATAGATAGATAGATAGATAGATAGATAGATAATAGATATGAAATAGATAGATAGATAGATAGATAGATAGATAGGCATCTCCTCCAGGTCCATCAGAGCACCTCTAACAGTGCCTGTCGAGGGAAGCTGGGCATATTCCCTCTACACTTTGCAATCCAGAAGAGGGCGCTCTCATTCTGGGGCCATCTTACATGGTAGTAGTGAAGGCTCCCATCACCATAAAGCCTTGCTACACCAAGGGATCCCAGGCAAGGCAAAGCCCCAAAATCAACTTACTGAAACCCAGCCCGACCAGAAAATCACCCCACACCAACTCACAAATGCTGTGATCAGGAACACAGTAAACAAGAGACAAGAGGAATACGTCAGTGAATGGAGGAAGGAGGTAAGAGCATCCCAGAAGCTGACGGTGTACCAGAGCCTGCAGGGAGGCTACAAACTGGCCCCATATCTGGAGAAACTAGGGAACCCCAGAGACCGGATAATCCTGAGCCGCTACAGACTGAGCCCCCACAGCCTGGCCTTCAAATCCGGACGGCATCAACAGAGCTACATGCCTAGAGAAAGCAGACTGTGCCAGCAGTGCCACCTGGATTAGTGGAAGATGAGGCCTACTTCCTGATATACTGTCCCAAATACTCAGCAGTGATGGATCATCCACTTTAGAAGACTCTCTGATCTACTCCCAGACTTCAGCTCCATAGAGGAGGAAGAGAAGCTGCCCATCCTGCTGGGAGAGGAAGAGAACACTGTAGACATACAGTATCAGCACAATATATCAGTGCCTGCCACAGACTGAGAGGAGCCTGATATGCCAAGGACTCCTATACACTGAACCGGGGTGTATCCGCACCCCTCCTCCCCCCTGTCATGATTCGCCCATTTCTCAACCCCCTATTTTCCACATGCTTTGGCAATACTAATGTATAATTTTAGACCTGCCAATAAAGCTTTATTGATACATAGATAGATAGATAGATAGATAGATATGAGATAGATAGATCGATAGATCGATAGATATGGGATAGATAGATAGATAGATAGATAGATAGATAGATATGATAGATCGATCGATAGATAGATAGATAGATAGATAGATAGATAGATAGATAGGAGATAAATATATATGGGATACATAGATAGATAGATAGATAGATAGATAGATAGATAGATAGAAGATAGATATAGATATTAGATAGATAGTGTCCTGTGAATGTGCGCAGGTCTGTCAGACTGGCTGCACATGTCTGACTTCTCTGTTTGTTTTGATTTGGGTTTGAGCTGGATCCACCTTCCCTCAGGTGTACTGGGTTTCATTGTTAGTGAGGCTATTTCTTTTCTGGGAGCTCTGGATGTGTGGTGGATCGTCTGCTCCAGCTCTGCTCAAGATAAGTCCTATTCTTCATTTCCCTTTGTGTGTTTTATCTAGGCCTCTAGGGAGACACTTGCTTCCTCCTGGTTTGAAGAAGCAGGTTGCCTCTTCCCTTTTCCCTGCTGCTTAGGGTTTGCCCAGGGTGTTTAGGTTTAGGCATGAGGGCATGTGCATATCCACCATAAGGGTATGCACATGGGCACAGCAGTTTAGGGAAAGCTTTTAGGGATCGCTAGGAGGTGACCCTTTTCTCCCTAGCTTTTGGGCCTAGTCGTTGGTTCTGTTTGTTTTCCTGTGTTTGGTTATTTCTCCGCTTACCTACCTATTGTGACAGATAGATATGAGAGATAGATAGATAGATAGATAGATAGATATGAGATAGATAGATAGATAGATAGATAGATAGATAGATAGATATGAGATAGATAGATAGATAGATAGATATGAGATAGATAGATAGATATGAGATAGATATAGATATGAGATAGATGGATAGAGAGATAGATATTTATTAGATAGATATATATGAGAGATAGATAGATAGATATTAGATGGATAGATAGATAGATAGATAGATAAATATTAGATAGATAGATAAATTAGATAGATAGATATGGGATAGATATGGGATAGATATGAGATAGATATATAGATGTGAGATAGGTAGATACATCGATATTAGATAGATAGGTAGATAGATAGATAGATAGATAGATAGATAGATATGAGAGATAGATAGATAGATAGATAGATAGATATGAGATAGATAGATAGATAGATAGATAGATAGGTAGATAGATAGATAGATAGATAGATAGATATGAGATAGATAGATAGAATAGATAGATAGATATAGAAGTAGATAGATAGATAGATAGATAGATAGATAGATAGATAGATAGATAGATAGATTATACGCTAACACTCACATGTGCATACACCTCCAGGTGCCTTCGTGTAAATGTATTGCCTCCACATGACATTTTGTGAGAACATGCCCCCTTACACATGCGTAAGGGGGCATGTTCTCCTGAAACGTCGTGTGGAGGGGAGGAGGTGTGAACGATGTCTGTCTCAGCGACACGTATAATGTACCATTTTATACTGGAATGAATGAAAGAAATAAAAAGAAACAACAGGTTTTGTACCCCGACTTGTGAGTATGACTTCTATTGCTCACTCACATACAATATTGGCAGAGTGAGGTAACAAGAACACACAAGTCTGCATGTTTCATAGACTGTCAGATCTGCAGAAAGGCCATCACTTCACAGGTACAGAAGTTACATACGAATTATTTTAAAGTTCTCCAGAACGAAGCAACAGATTGCTAAAGCCCCTATTACACCACACAATATTATGAAAGGACGTTCATAGAAATTGGCTTCTATAATCAGGCAGCCGATCAGCCAATGAGCAAGAAAACGCTTGTTTGTCGGCTGATTGGCATCTTAACTCAGGACGAAAGATGCTCGATTATCGACAGAACTTCTGGTGTAATCATCGATGAGCTGCCGATAACCAACAGAAATTAATGAGGGAGGAACGACTACGGTAGCAATTATTCTTCCCACATGCACTGTGTAATCAGACCGGTGCAACCACGTGCCAGTGGAGGTGTTCTCATTCATCTGTGCTCCCACTGCCTGAACATCGGGCAGTATATCACCAACTTAAAAGGATTTTCCAGGATTATACTACTGATAATCTATCCTCAGAATAGGTCATCAGTATCCGATCGGTGGGGTCCGACACCTGAGACCGCTGCTGATCAGCTGTTTGAGAAGACACTGACACTTCTGTGAGCACCACTACCTTCTCCTTGCTCACTAAACACAGCTGGCGGTGCTTAGTATTGTGCTTAGCCCCATTCACTTGACTAGGCCACATGACCAATGAACGTGAAAAGCAGAGAGAAGGCCATTGTGTACTCTCTAGAGCGCTGCTGCCTTCTCAAACAGCTGATCGACAGGGGTTCCACGTGTCGGACCCCCACCGATCAGATACTGATGACCGATCCAGAGGATCGGTCGTCAGTACAAAAATCTTGAAAAACCCCTTTAAGTGAACGGTATCATTACATTCAGCTGAGCTTGTCCTTCAAGGTGTTGTGCTTGGTTTACCAGAGAGTTTCCTGGAGACTGAATCCCATTAAACATATTTTCACAGGTTTTTAATATTTAAAATGTAAATGAATCTCTCTTAAAGCATGTTTTATAATGGTAACATTTAAGTAATTAAATCTGATAATGTGTGGGGAGAATATTTGGGGACATTTATCAAACTGGTGTAAAGTAGAACTGGCTTCGTTGCCCATAGCAACAAATCAGATTCCACCTTTCATTTTCCAAAGGAGCTGTGAAAAGGTGGAATCTGATTGGTTGCTATGGGCAACTAAGCCAGTTCTACTTTACACCAGTTTGATAAATGACCCCATTGTGTTCTAAAAAAAAGCGCTAGTTAAGGAACATTTGGATTTAAAAATGTACCTGGAAATTCTTTACTGTGTGATTTAGACAATTCTAGATTCCAAAAATGAGCCACACGTATGGCAGCTATCATAGTGCCCAGTGGTAATTTCTAGTAGCCCTAAATGGCACAGAATAAGTTAAGACTTAGGCCTACAAATCAGTTTTGGGCAGTCACAGAAGTGCATGGTGCTTCTTATTCACTTTCACATACCCCCAGTTTTGTATGAAGGCCTGCAGAGCTCATGCCTCCTAACGTTTGAAAAGTCCTAGTAGGGACAGTACCAGTGTAGCGTGCTATGACAAATTACCCACTGCCTATCTATGCACACACAACCTCATCCGGTTCCTTTTGTTCCCCCACACAGCAATAGTGCCGCACACTTAGTAAGAATACCTCCTAAGTGCAAGAACACTGCAAGAATATCCCCTTAGTGCCCCACAGACAGTAATGATGCACTATTAATGCCCCTGACACAGAGTGATGTGTCTATACTGCCCCCATAAAGTATGATGCCGCTAAGTGCCCCACACACTATAGTAATTCCCCTTTAACTGCACCCCCACACAGAGTGCTGGCCCCTTAAGTGCCCCCACACAATTTGAGGCCCCATAACTGTCCCAATAAACAGTGATGCCCCCTGAGTTTGAATACTTACCTGTGCCACATTCCTATGATGAATGGTGCCGAGCAGCACTGCTCTGGTCTCTAATCTGCAGTGTCAGTACTGTAGCTCGGCGCATCAGGTGCGATGACATCACTGTATCTCACCTGTCTGTGCAGAACCACCAGCACCAATGATGGAGCAAGGATCCTCATGCTGCACATACAGTTGAAGTCGGGACATGTGGCTGCCATCCTAGGGCTGCTGGAAAGAGGGACTTTCCTGCTGGATATGGGACATTTGGGTGGCATGGGAGATTGTTCTGTCGCATTATCTACAGAGGCTGTACTATGGAAGTATTCTATCCCAGAAAGATATTTTAAGGCACCCTATAGTAAAGAGGCAGTCATAGTTTGGTGCAGCACAGGGCTCTGTGTGACATTTTACAGGAACAAAGCAAGGGATAACTGCCAAAAAAACCTCAATATGGGTTGCCCTGATTCTGTAGTTTGCAGAAACACCCCATATGTGGTCCTGAACTACTGTTTGGCCAAACGGGAGGACATAGAAGGAGGGGAACGCCATATGGTTTTTGCAAGGCAGATTTTGCAGGACTGGTTTTGTTTATACCATGTCCCATTTCAAGCCCCCCGTTGCAGCCCTAGAATAGAAATTTCAAAAAAGTGACTCCATCTAAGAAAGTACACCCCTCAAGGTATTCAAAACTGGGTTTACAAACTTTGTTAACCCTTTAGGTGTTCCACAAGAGTTAATGGCAGATGGAGAAACAATTTAGGAATTTGTATTTTTTGGAAAATTTTCCATTTTAACCCATTTTTTCCAGTAATAAAGTAAGGGTTAACTGCCAAACAAAACTCAATATGGGTTGCCCTGATTCTGTAGTTTGCAAAAACACCCCATATGTGGTCCTAAACTACTGTTTGGCCAAACGGGAGGACATAGAAGGAGGGGTACGCCATATGGGTTTTGCAAGGCAGATTTTGCAGGACTGGTTTTGTTTATACCATGTCCCATTTCAAGCCCCCCTGTTTCACCCCTAGAATAGAAATTCCAAAAAAGTGACTCCATCTAAGAAAGTACACCCCTCAAGTTATTCAAAACTGGGTTTTCAAACTTTGTTAACCCTTTAGGTGTTCCACAAGAGTTAATAGCAGATGGAGAAACTATTTTGGAATTTCAATTTTTTGGAAAATTTTACATTTTAACCCATTTTTTCCAGTAATAAAGTAAGGGTTAACTGCCAAACAAAACTCAATATGGTTTGCCCTGATTCCGTAGTTTGCAAAAACACCCCATATGTGGTCCTAAACTACTGTTTGGCCAAACGGGAGGACATAGAAGGAGGGGAACGCCATATGGGTTTTGGAAGGCAGATTTCGCAGGACTGGTTTTGTTTATACCATGTCCCATTTCAAGCCCCCCGTTTCACCCCTAGAATAGAAATTCCAAAAAAGTGACTCCATCTAAGAAAGTACACCCCTCAAGGTATTCAAAACTGGGTTTACAAACTTTGTTAACCCTTTAGGTGTTCCACAAGAGTTAATGGCAGATGGAGAAACAATTTAGGAATTTCAATTTTTTTAAAAATTTTCCATTTTAACCCTTACTTTATTACTGGAAAAAATGGGTTAACAGCCAAACAAAATATGGGTTACCCTGATTCTCTAGTTTGCAGAAACACCCAATATGTGGTCGTAAACTACTATTTGGCTAAACGGCAGGACATAGAAGAAGGGGAATGCCATATGGTTTTTGGAAGGCAGATTTTGCTGGACTGGTTTATTTACATCATGTACCCTTTCAAGCCCCCTGATGCACCCCTAGAGTAGAAACTCCATAAAAGTGACCGCATCTAGGATAAGGTGGTTGTTGTTTTGGGACTATTTTAGGGTAAATATGATTTTTGGTTGCTCTATATTACACTTTTTTGAGGCAAGGTAACAAAAAATGTAAATTCTAAAATTGTTTCTACATTCGCTATTTAGTTTTGTGGAACACCTAAAGGGTTAAGAAAGTTTGTAAAGTAACTTTTGAATACCTTGAGGGGTGTAGTTTCTTAGATGGTATCACTTTTTTGGAGTTTCTAGTCTAGGCTACATCAGGTGGGGCTTCAAATGGGACATGGTGTAAAAAAAAACAGTCCATCAAAATCTGCCTTCCAGAAACCATATGGCGTTCCCTTCGTTCTATGCCCTGCCGTGTGGCTATATATCCATTTACGACCACATTTGGCGTGTTTCTGCAAACTAAAGAATCAGGGCAATAAATATTTAGTTTTGTTTGACTGTTAACCCTTGCTTTATTACCGGAAAAAAAGGATTCAGATGGAAATTTTACCAAAAAATGGGTGTTTTTGCACAGTTTTTATTTTATATTTTTAACGCTGTTCATCCGAGTGGTTTGGTCAAATGTTATTTTTATAGGGAAGATTATTACGGACGCGACGATACCTAATATGTCTACATTTTAAAATTTATTTTCATTTTACACTATATTATCATTTTAGGAACCCAAAAAAATTATTTTAGTATCTCCATAGCCTGGGAGCTACAGTTTTTTTTTTTTTGTTGGGCGACTATCTAATGTAGGGGCTCATTTTTTGCGGGATGAGATGGCGGTTTTATTGGCACTAATTGGAGGTGCATATGACATTTTGATCGCTCGCTATTACACTTTTTGGGATGTTAGGTGACAAAAAATGGCTTTTTTTTACACATTTTTTTTTTTTTTTTTTAACGCTGTTCATCCGGGGGGGTTGGGTTAAATGTTATAGATAAGATTTTTAAGGACACATGCCCAATATGTATGGCTCTCAGACTTTGGAGACACTAAGCAGGCATCCTCAAACTGCGGCCCTCCAGATGTTGTAAAACTACAATTCCCACCATGCCCTGCTGATGGCTGTAGGTTGTCTGGGCATGCTGGGAGTTATAGTTTTACAACATCTGGAGGGCCGCAGTTTGAGGATGCCTGCACTAAAACTAATATTTTTTGAAAAAAATAATTGTTTCCGTGTCTCCAAAGTCTGAGAGCCATAGTTTTTTATGTTCTCTAGGGGACTGTTGGGGATTATGTTGGGGATTATAAAAATGTTGTACTCCATGGAAGTGTGATACTCCCTTGTGGTGGGGGGGCTGGGGAGGGGCAAGTGGCAGGGGAGGTCTAGGGTCTCAATGCTAAAAAACAATAAGTTTAGATAAAGTTTTATTTTTTTCCCCCTAACTTTTCCCTTCTATCCCTGCCTAACGGTGCCTCTCCCTCACTGACCCTAACCTACCTTGGAGGGTGATGGGTGCAGATGGGGGGGATCGTAGGAGCCGAGTGAGGACGGTGCTGCACCGTGCAGGTGCTGAACAGGAAGAGGAGGGGAGAGAGGAGCGCTGGAAGTTTGAATCTCGCGCCTCTCTCCCTGCACCAATCAGCACCCTGGACAGCAGCATTCAGCACCACGGCCAGCACCGCCTATCCCAAATGTTCGTACTGTGATTGGTGGTGTGTAATCACACCACCGATCACAGTCTTTCTCCGGTTCATCGGGTCACCGGAGACCCGAATGGACCGGAAACGCAGCAAACCGCAGGTCTGAATTGACCTGCGGTTTTCTGCGATCGCCGATATGGGGGGGTCATTTGACCCCCCCGGCATTGTGACAGGATGCCTGATAAATGATTTCAGCGGGCATTCTGTTCCGATTAACCCCTGCCGCGCCGCAATCGCGTTTTAAAGCCATGACGTACATGTACGTCATGTGTCCTTAAGGACTCGGGAAACATGCCGTACCGGTACATCATGTGTCCGTAAGGGGTTAAAGTGTAACTGTCATATTTTTTGGTATTTGCTAGCTTATTAGAGCTAGGTATGTATACCTGAGTTAGTCTATCAATGATTGCCAAAATATCTGTAATTACCTTAAAATAACAGCTTTCATTAATGTCCTCTGTCCCTTTCCACTGCTCCCTTAAAAGACTGTTGCTATGGCTTGTCTGTCTCCGGCTAGGAAGACAGAGGGGCAGTCCTTCACACTGCATGCCTGCATAAGGCTTCAGAGTGAGGAGGCGTGTCTCTCAGTAATCCAATCTGATTGGCTGGCAGGAAGCTGCTGGCTACAGCAAGTTTGTATGTGACCTGAGGGAATGCAGTTTTGGCCTCAGAGAACTGGCAGAGGAGCCATCTTTAGAAGATCCTCATAATGTCGGATTCAAAACAGACGTAACTAAGGGGAAAACTCAAGTAAAACAGTGGTATGTGAAGAAACTAAAGATTGCTTTATGCATAATGCTGCTGCAGCAGTAACATATGCTAAAATAGATTTTTTTATTAAAATATGACAGTTTTCTTTTAACTCATTAACAGGGTGTAAGATTATTATTATTTTTTAAGTGGACATCCCCTTTCAGTTTTAATTTCAGTTTTATCCTAAATCACTGTTCAGAGCACATGTAAATGCATTACACTCGTTGGGAATATCAAGGAGATGGTGTTGCAGAACTATAACTTCTTGACTCTTTCGCAGCATGCTATACATATACATAGCATATAGAAGTCCAAATCCATCTTATTTTCAGATATAAAAAGGAACTTCAGGGTGCCGTGAAAAGTGAGAGAGGCATTATAACAATGTAAATTCTTGGGCAATAATCTTTATGGTGTATCCAATTCATACACTGCTAAAAGTTCCATGAGTGCCGTAGACCTAAGTAACTATTAAAATTTACTACGTGGAGATAAAATGCAGATGAAAGAACCATTACTTTATAACAGCACAGTATATAAAAAGGAAAGTGATATGCTGAAGTATCATAAAACCCACCGGGAAGAAGTGGCGTGCAGAGGCTGCGGTGATTTAGGGAATGGGGCCTAAGTTTTAGAAACTCAAATGCATTTTAAGGGTCGCACAGAATTATAGTTTACTGTGAGGCTGAAGCAATGAAAAATCTTTTTATCTTACGCTCCTGAATATGAAAAAGGAATTTGCTCTATAATGTATTCAGCCGGCTGCATTTTTCTGCGTGTTTATGATGCTTTTAGTAAAAAGAATTAAATAACATACATATTATATCAAATTCCACCATTCTGCCTGTCACCAGCTGTGACAAGCCTAATGTAGGTACAATAAAGAAGTATTAGCTTCGCTTTTAAAATGGCAGCAATTTTAGAAGGCACCTGCGAGAATTACATTTCTGGTACGGCATTCTTCCAAAAGAACGTTGCTGCCATCAGCGACCTACAATGCAGTGAATACATCAAGCAGCTATTCATATAATAGAATGACTGGAAAGCTAAAGAAATGGGAAAACAAAATCATTTTAGTTGAAAGAAAATTATAGATATATATAGTCACATTATTATGACCACCGGCCAATATCCGAGTGCAGCACAAACAGCATCTAGATGGAGAGTGAGTCAATAATGTCGTAGTAGGTTGTCACAGGTATCTGGAGACATGCTGACTGCAGTGCATCCCACAGCTGCTGGAGGGTGTGTGGGGGAGGATCTAGGTGGTACCACCAATCCTTAATTGGGTTCAAGTCTGGGGAATTAGGGGGCTAGAGTAGTACTTGGAAGTCTTAGAAATGTTCTTCCAACCAATGTTGCATTGTCTTCATGGAAGATCCCATCTGCCCCAGGTAAGACAGCCAGTATGTATGGGTGTACATGATCTGCAAGGATGGATTCATACCTAAATGGTTTGAGAGTGCCTTCCTCATGGATGACCAGAGAATTCCACAAAAACATTCCTCAGACGACCACTAATACTGCCATGAAAATTGAAGACTTTCTTGCTGATGCAACTTCGTTGGAACGGTGCAGTGACCATCCGTTTACTTTGGAGCACCATACACAGTAGGGTTCACTGAACTGTTCTTTTAGACACAGTCCACTGGTTTATTTTGGTAGTGGGCTTTTGCACTGTTTGTGTCGGTCTGGCCTTGTGCACCTTCGTAGCTGTTATTCACCTCTCCCTTTAATGGCATGTGGTGCAGTTTACATGTCACTTATTCGCAATTGTGCCATTTGACCACAGTTCACAAACTGACCAGTTTAAGAAATACTGTCACCCTTGCCCGAAAGACAATAATCATCCCATTTTGCAACTCTTATAAATCACCCCTTTTATTCATGACAGCAATGAGGGATATGTCTGCAGACAGCCTATAGCACACCTTATATACCCACCAAGCCAGTTTAGCAAACGCATCTTCCTTCACGAGCCACGTGCTGCCGATGTTGAAAGTAAGAAGTGGTCATATTAATGTGACTTGACTGTGTGTGTATATATATATATATATATATATATATATATATAAAAGAGAGAAAGAAAGAGAGAGAGAGAAATTATATATAGAGATGATATTTAGAGATGAACACATTTCCTAAAATTCATTTTGACCAAATCGTTCAAATTAACCTAAGAAATGTAATTTTTGTACAAATCCTTTCTCCTCTAATCCCAAGTGCTTTAACCACCTGATGTCTTTATCCTTCTCATGTAATTTCAAGAAATTCATCATTCTGATGTTGATGACTTATCCTGAGGGTAGGTCACCAGTATCTAATTCCCCAAAAATCTCTTTAAGTTTGAAGACTGCTAACAAAAGCATGCCACAGACATATACATTTTGCATGCCTGTTTGGTTGCATACATCTGTCATTGACTCCCTGTAACGGGGATTCGGCGACGCGCTTCCCCTCTGCAGCGCCGCCAACATCCCACTAGTCCTCCATCCCATGGCATCCTCCATCCCCTAGGCACGAGCACATGGGGAACTGCTGTTCTAAGTTGCAGGGGATGGGTCATGTGACGCTGGCCACGTCATATGACCCATCAGAAGGACCTATTTAAACAGGTAACCACAGGTTGCTTATGATTGGTCTTGCTACCCTCATCAGCATTGTGTATATCGTGTACTCTGTGTGTTTTGACCTTGGCACTGTGTTTGACCTTGACCCTGTGACCTCCTTGGATTTGACCTTACCTCTTGGCTTCTGACTCCGGATTGTGTTTTGACCTCGTTATTGTATTGCTCCCTGTGTACCCGCGTGACCTCCTGACATTGGCTTGCCTTACTCTGTTATGGTATTCCTCTTACCTTCTTAGGCCCCTGCACGTATCTAAGCGAGGGACTGCCGCCAAGTTGTACGCCATCGGTTAGGACGGGCCGTGCAAGTAGGCAAGGACAGAGGTGGGGTGGAGTTTAGGGCAGCACTTACCTCTCCCCTCTGTCGTGATACTCCCATTAAAAGATAATGTAAACAATGGCGGAGAGCTATCATCTCCCTGCACCTTTCTTGTGGCATAAAACACCATGTTTGCAGCTTTTTAAATGCCACTTGAGACAAAATTTGTTGAAAGTGGTGTTTTTGTGATGCCCTCAGCACTTTCTGAAAAGGGGGTGTGGGGAGTGGGCGGGGGCCTGATCTTTAACTTATTTGTGCCTGAAAACAGAGACAAATCTATGACAGCACCGAGCTGCCATAGATATTATTGTGGCACATGGCCTGACTGACAATGCACCTAATATTTGAGGAGGCCTGCACCTCATCATAAATTAGGCGCCTTGCCTGGCAGTGCAGCAGATTAAAAAAACGCCGGTTTTTGACAAATCTCCCACAATATACCTTTTAGTTTGGGATGCTTTGTATTAAAAACTCTAGCTATATTTTCCCATATAGTTAATGCAAAGTATGCCGATGTGTACTGTCCAGGCAAATGCCAAAAGGACACTTGTTTGGCTAAAGGAAGTGAATTGTAATGTTATATGTATACATAGTAGTTGTATGTAGTTCAAGACATATTCAAGCAATGCGTGCTATGTATCCACCACTTTGTCTATATCGTGCTGGAACACATATAGAAAAAGTGGCAGTGGCATATATACCATATGTACCCCCCACATTTGTTCTAACATACAGTCAGCACCAGTTGTTATGAATGTGCCCCTTGGTGTTCTCTTTTTAGCTGAAAACTGTAAAGGTTTCTATAGCTTGCCTTTGATCTAGAATTGACATGCTCTGTTTGACTTAAAATATTCTATTGTTCCTCTCTGCTAATTTTTATAGGGATCTTTCTGTGTAATTGCTCCAAATTTCTTTTTAAGAAGAAGATAATTCTAGACATAAAAAACCTAATCTGAGTGTCATGCAGTTTAGAAATTTCATGCTTAACAAAGGAAATACAAGCTTCAAAAAGTCAAGTCCTCACCAAGGGGTTAACATTTAGACTTTATCTTGGTGTGGCCAGAAAGAGAACTGTAAAGCTTCTCTATTTCAGTTAATCTTTAAAGAGAACAAATTTCTGAAGTAGCTCAGCTGAGGCCTTGAGGGTTTAATTCCTGGAAGCCTATGTCAGACCTCGATAGTCAGCTCAATAAAAAGGTATCACTATTTTAGAACATACTTATTTTATACTTTAGGCTTGAGAAGTCTCACTTACTTCACAAAAGCATCAATCACCCTGTATTACTGGCTCAGTGGAGAGTCGTTTTTTCAATTCAGTTTTTTTTTTTTTACCTTTTTACCTTTTACAATGAGTGATCATCTTCTGTTATTCTTTTGAAACATTGACATTCTTTTACATGTTATATAAACTATTAAAAGTGAGGAACATCAGAAACACCTTCCTAATGTGGTGTTTTCTGCCTTTATTATCCTGCTTCACTGTTGGAGAACTTTAGAAATACACTTTTTCACCATAATAAATGCATGCAGAATTTTGTCCTCTTAAATTGGTTGTCACATCTAAAACCACTTGTTTGTCCGAACATGAGGTGGCATCATTTGGTGTAGACCAACATCTATTGGTGGAAGAAGAAGCATTGAACCATTTGTCTCAGGTCGTCTCACTACAGTGTGAAACTGAACAGACAGACCTGTGGTTAGAAATGGAAATGACAAGGAATATTAGTGAAAATTACTAATGTCTAATGTTTCCCTAAAAGCCTACTCTTTGCCAATATTTCTCGACTTCTGCAAATCCAGAACACGTTTCATGTTAATTTCATCCAACTCTTGATACCAGCTAAGAAATAATTTTACTTTTTCTCACCCATTACAAAAACAAAGACATTTTTGCACACTCATTTTTAAGTCATTCAATTAATTGTTGTGGACAATATGGTGACATTATTTGTTATGGCATTTTTTTGCTTGACTGAAATCCTATAGAAGTGAATAGAGCTTGCTGGGAGTTTTACTTTCTCAAATGAGTGTGAAAGGTTGCTGACCCCTGCTCTAATGTACAGATATTGCATGTTTATTTGATTCCCTCTATGAATGTCCACTTAAATTGTCCATTGCTGGTGGTTATACATGCTCAGTAGCTTAGTTCCACTACCTGCTATTATTTTGCGGGCCAGCCAGTAAGAAATAGCACATTAGAATAACTCTTTTAGAAGCACAAAATTATTAAAACCACTGTAGTTTTTTTTCATTGGCATCCTATGTTATGCTTTTCTTTAGAACATGCTTATGTTCAATCAGGACCAAGAGATTAGACATAAAGTGGTTGCCTTGGTTGCATCTAGATATACTTACATTTACATATACATTTTAAATTGTTTTTATCTTAATTTATGAATAAAATACAAATAACATTTAGGCCAGCTTATGATGGAATATGTGTGAAAAAATTGTACATTGTTTTCTAATGTTAGACAACTCTAAAGTATAATTTCTTTCCAAGTTCCGAGAACATACAGTACATGTGGGGTTCAGGATGTTTAAAAGGAAAGTATTTTTTTTAACTGCATTACCATACCTAACCCCACAGTCACAGACTATCTAGCCAGGAAGCTAAATATCATATTCCAAGGCTGCCTAGGTTTAGTACTCTCATTTGAACTGGATGTGGCTCGGGGCTCTATCTACCTTTTTATTGGGCTGACTATCGAGGATCCTACCTACGTGTGCTATATTAAAGCATTTAAAAAGGACTTTTCTGAAGCAGACAGCCTACTTAATGTGCCAGCCTGAAATTTACTTAAAATGGCCTCAATTTAAGTAAATTAATGGGAATTGAAAGTTTGAAATAGAGAATGAAATCAAAGTATACCTTTATACAAAAACTGAAAACTTTTCATTTTTGGCCTTAACAGGGACATATGTTTTATGTGCCATTATAAATTTAATTAGCTTGTGGTGTCTTTTTATTCGACTTGAAGACATTCTCTTCACTAAACACATGATCAAAGGCTGCTTAACATTTCAAAAGATTCTGCCATCATCAAATGGTTCTAATCCAGAATCCAGGTATGAATCAATTCAGTAACTTACATCTTCATGTGTTAGTTTCTTGAGACATCTGCTTTTATATTGTTTTATATTTTCCATATGATATGCTATAAAAATGTAATAGTTGTGGTTCCCACCGTTGAGGCATGTGCCTAGCTATAGAACTGGGTTCCTCAACCCCAGTTTCCCCTTATGTGGCCATCTCATACAGGTGGGGACTAAACAGAGTTGTGGCTGCCCATATAAGTAACTTTTTCCATTCACTACTTTGGGAGCCAATAAATTTCAAACACATGTTCGGCCACCTTTCAGTCAACATTTGCCTAGATGCAGTGGCATCACCAATATAGGAGTCAAAGTACCCTCCATTCTGGAGACAGGTGCAGGTCTCATAGGTGGGACCCCATCTGTCACACATTTAGGGCATATTTTATAAATATAGCATGGATTTCTAAGATGAAAAAAACTATTTAAAATAAGTGTCCAAATATTCCTTGTTATGCCTGAATAGTGTCCCTATATAACATATATATATATTTTTTTTAAGTCATAGCTGCATATCAAAGGTTTTAATTACAGATGAGCAAAGTTTAGAAAAATTTGATTCGGCAACTTTGCTGAATTAATTTGTCATGAATCAGGTATACACAGGTTGTGCTGCGGGCGGGTTGCGGCCATGCTGCGGTGAAAAACTGTGTGGCCAATTAACTCGCAGCTGCCTTTTCTTCATTGTTCATGGCCGTGCAGCAGCTTTAGACAGGGGGTGCTGCTGGTATGGAGTTTGGCTAGTTAGGTGGGGGCACAATATGCATATTATTTCTGTTCTTGCGTGCAATCTCCTGCAGGTTTGATACTAAACACTGAATATTAATCAGCTCTGGCATACCCATCTCTCCAACCCCAGTGCTCTCCTGCCCTACAGGTGGTAGCCCTTCTTCTGCCATCTGCTTTTCCTCCTTTTCCACATCATCAAATATTGATGAGAATATGTCATCAGGAACATTCAGTTTATCCTCTCTCTGCATCTTGCTGACTTTTCTAAGACTTTGAAGGATGATTTGGAAGAAGTAAAGCAAGCAAAATATAGTCATCATTAAGACCTGGCCCCTCCTAAGGGATGCAGACTGGATGGTATTGGCTAGCACACTGGCACCAGTATAATAAAGGCTTCCATCTTATTGGTATTGAATTACATTTGCAGCTGATGTAGGAATAAGTAAATGTAGGAATAAATAAATAAAATCAATGCATCATAAGTCTCCCTGCAGTCTCTATCTTCAACATTCTTCTATTAATCATTTTCAGCAACACTGTCCCTAGCGCTTGATCTCTTGCCACGTCTCTCCCTATGCTCAGCTCACAGGACATTGGTGGAGACCACTTTGGATAAGATTTTTATAGGGCTGTGACATCACAGGGGATAGCTATCTGGGGATTGGCTGGCTAAACTTTGTAACACATGCAGCCACCAGGAAAAACTGATTCGTTACCACGAAGGGAGAGGACATTCGGATTCATTGTAAATTGAAATTTTCCTAAACCTTAAATCCTTCAAATGCTTTGCTAGTTTTGATCGATAGGGTTCAAGTGCTGAGACCCCCATTATAAATATAATAAGGAAAAATAAGCACCCACCGAGTTCACTCCAAGTTCTCTCTCCTTGTTGCTTAAGATGACCTCAATAGAAAGTGTATGACCCTGTCTCAAGTCTACTGTATCTCCTACCTCCTGCAGCGAGAAGACACAGCGCTCTATGTGATTGCTTCTATCACCTTGTCTCAGCGATTGGCAGAGGCTTTACCGATCAGACCCCCACCAATCAAAACCTTTGATATATCACTAGGACATATCAAAACTTATTTTTTTTAAACTAGAGGTACACTTTAAATATTTGCAGTTTCAATTATCTAACACTAATTTTTTCATCTTGTCTCTGATCATTGTAATTTAGATATTTCAGTTGGAGTTTCTATTGAATAAGACTACTCTCACATGGTCTGACATACATTGCCAGGAATCAGCGAGACAAAAAAATGCTGTATGCAATGTTTTTTGTCCATGTGGTTCTCTACATATTTGCCGAGTAGCGTCTTGATCTCTGCCAAATTTCGGGTATATAAAGCAAATGCTATATATATATACACTGCTCAAAAAAATAAAGGGAACACTTAAACAACACAATGTAACTCCAAGTCAATCACACTTCTGTGAAATCAAACTGTCCACTTAGGAAGCAACACTGAGTGACAATCAATTTCACATGCTGTTGTGCAAATGGGATAGACAACAGGTGGAAATTATAGGCAATTAGCAAGACACCCCCAATAAAGGAGTGGTTCTGCAGGTGGTAACCACAGACCACTTCTCAGTTCCTATGCTTCCTGGCTGATGTTTTGGTCACTTTTGAATGCTGGCGGTGCTTTTACTCTAGTGGTAGCATGAGACGGAGTCTACAACCCACACAAGTGGCTCAGGTAGTGCAGCTTATCCAGGATGGCACATCAATGCGAGCTGTGGCAAGAAGGTTTGCTGTGTCTGTCAGCGTAGTGTCCAGAGCATGTAGGCGCTACCAGGAGACAGGCCAGTACATCAGGAGACGTGGAGGAGGCCGTAGGAGGCCAACAACCCAGCAGCAGGACCGCTACCTCCGCCTTTGTGCAAGAAGGAACAGGAGGAGCACTGCCAGAGCCCTGCAAAATGACCTCCAGTAGGCCACAAATGTGCATGTGTCTGCTCAAACGGTCAGAAACAGACTCCATGAGGGTGATATGAGGGCCCGACGTCCACAGGTGGAGGTTGTGCTCACAGCCCAACACCGTGCAGGACGTTTGGCATTTGCCAGAGAACACCAAGATTGGCAAATTCGCCACTGGCGCCCTGTGCTCTTCACAGATGAAAGCAGGTTCACACTGAGCACATGTGACAGATGTGACAGAGTCTGCAGATGCCGTGGAGAACGTTCTGCTGCCTGCAACATCCTCCAGCATGACCGGTTTGGCATTGGGTCAGTAATGGTGTGGGGTGGCATTTCTTTGGAGGGCCGCACAGCCCTTCATGTGCTCACCAGAGGTAGCCTGACTGCCATTAGGTACCGAGATGAGATCCTCAGACCCCCTGTGAGACCATATGCTGGTGCGGTTGGCCCTGGGTTCCTCCTAATGCAAGACAATGCTAGACCTCATGTGGCTGGAGTGTGTCAGCAGTTCCTGCAAGACGAAGGCATTGATGCTATGGACTCGCCCGCCTGTTCCCCAGACCTGAATCCAATTGAGCACATCTGGGACATCATGTCTCGCTCTATCCACCAATGTCACGTTGCACCACAGACTGTCCAGGAGTTGGCAGATGCTTTAGTCCAGGTCTGGGAGGAGATCCCTCAGGAGACCGTCCGCCACCTCATCAGGAGCATGCACAGGCATTGTAGGGAGGTCATACAGGCACACTGGAGGCCACACACACTACTGAGCCTCATTTTGACTTGTTTTAAGGACATTACATTAAAGTTGAATCAGCCTGTAGTGTGTTTTTCCACTTTAATTTTGAGTGTGACTCCAAATCCAGACCTCCATGGGTTAAAAATTTGATTTCCATTTTTTTTTTGTGTGATTTTGTTGTCAGCACATTCAACTATGTAAAGAACAAAGTATTTCAGAAGAATTTTTAATTAACTCAGATCTAGGATGTGTTATTTTTGTGTTCCCTTTATTTTTTTGAGCAGTGTATATATATATATATATATATACACACTGCTCAAAAAAATAAAGGGAACACAAAAATAACACATCCTAGATCTGATGCCTGTATGACCTCCCTACAACGCCTGTGCATGCTCCTGATGAGGTGGCGGACGGGCTGTGCGGCCCTCCAAAGAAATGCCACCCCACACCATTACTGACCCAATGCCAAACCGGTCATGCTGGAGGATGTTGCAGGCAGCAGAACATTCTCTACGGCGTCTCAAGACTCTGTCACGTCTGTCACATGTGCTCAGTGTGAACCTGCTTTCATCTGTGAAGAGCACAGGGTGCCAGTGGCGAAATTGCCATTCTTGGTGTTCTCTGGCAAATGCCAAACGTCCTGCACGGTGTTGGGCTGTAAGCACAACCCCCACCTGTGGATGTCGGCCCCTCATATCACCCTCATGGAGTCTGTTTCTGACCGTTTGAGCAGACACATGCACATTTGTGGCCTGCTGGAGGTCATTTTGCAGTGCTCTGGCAGTGCTCCTCCTGTTCCTCCTTGCACGCTGCAGAGGTAGCGGTCCTGCTGCTGGGTTGTTGCCCTCCTACGGCCTCCTCCACGTCTCCTTATGTACTAGCCTGTCTCCTGGTAGCGCCTCCATGCTCTGGACACTACGCTGACAGACACAGCAAACCTTCTTGCCACAGCTCGCATTGATGTGCCATCCTGGATAAGCTGCACTACATGAGCCACTTGTGTGGGTTGTAGACTCCGTCTCATGCTACCACTAGAGTGAAAGCACAGCCAGCATTCAAAAGTGACCAAAACATCAGCCATGAAGCATAGGAACTGAGAAGTGGTCTGTGGTCACCACCTGCAGAACCACTCCTTTATTGGTGTGTCTTGCTAATTGCCTATAATTTCCACCTGTTGTCTAAACCATTTGCACAACAGCATGTGAAATTGATTGTCACTCAGTGTTGCATCCTAAGTGGACAGTTTGATTTCACAGAAGTGTGATTGACTTGGAGTTACATTGTGTTGTTTAAGTGTTCCCTTTATTTTTTTGAGCAGTGTATATATACATAAAAAATTTACGGATCAAAAGAAAAATGATGCAAATGATATTTATCCACGAGATGGACATAAACATCTCAAAAAGAGTTCAATCGAGAACCTGATTATTTTGTGCAATTAGTAAAACAGGGTACAAGCGTCTATGCAAAAATATAAATGGTTTATTATACAATAGTTTAAAATACAATCAAAAATTAATCAATGTAAATTTCAATAATATACAATGATATGCAGTACCCAGAATTTACGACTATATGGTGCCAACAAAACACTACTCAACCAACACAGAATATTATGCAATCCGGCTTTAAAATTGTGAGAGATATAAAATCAATCGATTGTGCGCATTACCCAAGGGTCAAGTGATGTGCAGAGTCTTGGGGCAGTCAGCTCTCAAGAGTTTTTCCAATAATCCAAATGCTTCTCCAGAGATCTCCCATTCTTTCTTTGTTTTTTTTCTTCTTTCTTTCCAATCATTGTTGGATTGGTGTGTGCATTGATAAGGAGTGTGACGTCATAATACTACCCAGAATGCACTTTTGCTACTGGTGTAGTATTAACTGCTCATATCTAGGTGGCACTGTTGTATAAGCAATAATCATCATACCATTAAGGGTTAACTTATACATGCCTGATATTTTTAATACTACACACCTCTGACATCTGGAGGCCTTGTCTTAGAGCCGAGGGACAAACTTTGATACATGAATGTATACTTTGAGGAACATCTAGACAATTCTCACACTGTGGAATTAATGTCCAGATTACAAATACAATGAAGCCTCTAAATCTGCAGGTGCCATGTATCTTCTAACTGTCTAAATGTATAATATATTGTTACAATAACACTAGCTTTTTGAAACGACACAGTAATCTTCCCATGGACTTACTTAGGCCTACATGAAAATCCATACAAAATAGTGAATATAAATCAACATTGCTCTTAAAGGCAATGAATATCCATTATAACTAAAATGAGTAGATATAACTGTTTACACTTATGAAAAAGCACAACACAAACCCTATTATTGTCAATGGGGTTCGGGGTAAGGCAGTAGTATCAGGCATGTAGATCTATAGAACTCTGGCAGGCTGTTCTCTGCTTCTCTTTGCAGCAGTTGTGAAACTAGAGTTTTCTCATGCAAGGACCTACATGCCATAGAGGTAGATATTGGAGCAGCTTTGTTGCCCATGAGAAGAGCCTCTTGAGGATTATTCTATTCATGATCACTGTGTTAGCAAATAAGACAAGATGAATTGACAAGGGGCTATAATGGGGCCAATTTCTCCTACATTTATTGGAAAGGGGAGCACACATCAGGCCATCCTGTAGAGAACATAACATCATACCAGGCTTTTTTAAACTATACAAGAATATAGCATTTCTCTGCAATACTTTTTCTAATTATTCCTGAGAGTAGGAAGTCTGGATAAAATGTTCTATAGCTATAACACAGATTTGTTGATATGTTACTATTAAAAAAAAAATTCTGTCTTGTGCAATCACCTCTAGGATGTTGTAGTTAAAACAATCATTTATAAATTTGTCTCAGATGTAATAATGCATTGCCCTTCATTAGATTGATGCAGTGGTCTGGAACGAGCTTAAGGCGTTCTAACCTGCTCAATAATTATAGGTAGCTGTGGATAGGTTACGGATCCCTTCTGTGCTATTCACCATGTAAATGAGAGCAGGTGTCAAATCAAGTACTTTACAGGAATCTTCTATCTCCGTGGGTCAAATTCAGTGAAGCAGCAGTTATCTAAGTGCGCCCTGCCTAGAGCAACTTAGGATAGCATAGCATTGCCAGTGCAATATGAATAATCGCTGTCTTACTGTTGAGATATTACTATTTAGTGGATTAGGAAAGGAAATATATCATTTTGGTTGCTCCTTCAATATAGTGCTATATTAATGTCTTATATTGTTGATTCCAATTTAGTACATATTTGTATTATTTCTGTTACTTATCAAGATTAATAAAACCAGAAGCGCTAAATATCTAACAGTTTTAGATTATTTTAACATCTCTGTCCGTCCTCTATGACAGGCTGTTCCAGCTTAGAATGTCGGGAATATGCTGCACGAAAACCGTTGCGTGCAGTGTTTTTTTTCTGTCCGATTCCCGGCATATTTGCCAGGTAGGGGCCAGATCTCTGCCGGACCCCATTATAGTCAATGGGGTCCTATAGGCAGGTGGTAGTTTCTAGCAATGCCGGATCCAGAGAACTTCGTCGACAGGCTAGTCTATGCCGGAACAGCCTGCCGGAGCGGACAGACTGAGATGTCAAAATACACTTCAGTTGGAACCAAAACTAAGTGTGGGTCAAAAACACAGAACCAGTGAATATCTTTCCATTATACCTGATCTCTGAGTAGGCTTCACTACTGGTTTTGGCTCACAATAACTGTTGAAAATAACTGATCAAATAACTGAAGTTTGAACTCAGCCTTAAAGAGGACCTTTTACCACTCATAACATGCCTGTTTTAATAGCTTCTAGTGTTAAGCGGCATAGGCAATATTCGTTTTCGCAATATTTAGCAAATTTTTCGCATAATATTTGCAATAAATTTGCGAATTCTAGAATTCGTGATCTCCAGTCATTATTTTCGCGATGCGCAAATCGGCATGGATGATGCGCATATTTTTTGTGCAATACATGCAACTTCACATTTTATCAGGTCTGAGTAGATAGTACTGATTGGTGCACTAAGTATTGTTGTGACATCACAGCACTATGTCTGTAGCATATATGTATGGACAGCAGAGAAACAGTAATTCCTATCACACTACCTAACACCCTGCACTGGAACCTATCAGCTACACTATATCACTATCTAACCTACACTGACTATCTCCCACTAACTATCTGTATTATATATATATATATATATATATGCTAACTAACTATCTAATGTAATTGGATAAGGAATAGGACCCAGATGAAAGCACAGAGCACAACAAGGTCACTGCTCTCTCTCTCAGAACTGCAAAAAACAGCAGAAAATGCTGCTGGGGACTTTCTTATATAGTAAGGGGTAGACAACTTTCCTATTGGTTGCTAGGGATGTTGCTAAGCTCTGATAAAGATATTGCCGCCTTCTCATTGGCTCACAAGCAAGAAGGGAAGTTCCTGAATCTAGAATATTCGCGATTACCATATAGCACTATATTCTACATCTTCACAAATTCTCAAAGTGCCGATATTCACGATTAGAATATTTGCGATCAACACTAATAGCTTCATGCATTCCCCATGTAATAACAATTCTGGAACATCTATTCTTATGGCTCTATGTTGTGCGATTCCTTTATTATTTCTACTATAAGTTATGAATGAATTGCTATTAGCCTTCAGTAAGGGTACAGAGGGGTGGTAACCAGTTGGGGGGGGGGGGGTGCACCTGCATAGACTCACTCTATCCAATCAGTGCAGCCATTTTCAGACTTTGCAGGTACACCCCCCCAACTGGTTACCTCCCCTCTGTACCCTTACTGAAGGCTAATAGCAATTCATTCATAACTTCTAGTGCAGATAATAAAGGAATAGCACATCATAGAGTCATACGAATAGATGCTCCAGAATTGTTATTGCATGGGGAATGCATGAAGCTATTAAAACAGACACGTCAGGAAATATTAGATTTTGTCATTTATTTGCCTCTAAGTGGCAAAAGTATGTGAGCCCCTAAGATTAGCAGACAACTTGAAGGTAAAACACTGCAACCCCGGTCAATGACATCTATATTTCCAAACAAGACATATGTAAAGCTGTTATCTTCATGAGGTTACCCCTTTAGAACCTACACATGCGATGGAAAATGCTTGGCCCAGAACCCAAAATGTTCACAAATGGTTATAAAGGTTGAGTAGATGTTGACACTTGCGAACATGTCCTTTTTCCAGACTTCTTCCTCCACTAATCATCTGTAAATACTAGATTATGGTTTGGTCAAATAGTATATGATGGTTGAAATTAACTAAAAACTCATGCAATGCAGAGTCCGCAATCAGGCGAGCATTGAGGAGAGTAACCACTTTATATTTCTTTGTGCCAGAATCTAAATGAAGCTGGTTGTGGCTCATATCATCGCAAATGGCTGAATTTCCCTGAGAGAAACCATGTGCAGCCGACTCTTTATTAGGAACCTATAAACAGTAAAAAGCAGACATAATTATGCTTTACTAGTCAACTAACGCTTAAGGTATTAATCTCACGTTAAGTGTAGAAATAGTAATAATAACGCGGAGAGCATTAGCGACAAATGGAACGCCAGTTGAAGTGTAATTAGGATATGTTCCCAATGTAATCAGCATTGTTTTATGCTGTGAAAAGCCATTCGCTTGTGAGAAAGATATACTCTCTAATAGGAAAGGACGGGATATGGCGCAGGCAGGAGTGCTTAGAGTATTTTAGAAATTGTTTTATTTAAATTCTTATTATAATGAGATTTCCAGCCGTTGAAATAGAAATTATTGGGCCAAGCAAAACCTTATTTATTTTACATCTTGAAAACGGGCCGTGCATTTTTTTTCACACTAATTACTTAGAAAGTATTGAGAAGTGTTTGGATACGAGCAGAGCAAACATGTTGGTCTTAATTATGTGCCTTGTGAGCAAAACTTTCTATTCAGGGTCGCTTTACTATTTGAAGAATTTTTTGGAGCGGAACCTTGGAAAGACAGCTTTGCATGGTGAAATCTGCGGTCATGGTGAAATGTTGCAATAATTAACCCCATAAAGACAGGCCTATTTTCATTTTTGCATTTTTCATTTTTCCTCCCGAAGTTCCAATAGCCATATTTTTATTTTTCTGTTCACAGCGCCATATTTTGGCTTATATTTTTTTATGGCATTTAATGGAAGAAAAATTCTTTGTGGGGTAGAATTGAAAAAAAACAGTGTTACGCCAAGGTTTTGTGGATTTTAACATCACATCATTCACTTTGTGCTAAAAATGACATGATGCCCTTATTCTGTGCATCAATACCATTATGGCAATACGAAACTTGTATCGTTTTTAATTTGTTTTAAAAAAAAAAAAAACTTTGAAAAAAATCAAAGTTTTCTTTGCATTGCCATTTTCTGACAGCCATGGGGCTTTTTTTTATTTTTTATATTTCAGTCTATAGAACTGTATGAAGAAACTGTAGTTTTTATTGGTACAATTTTTGTGGTATGTACAACTCTTTAATCTCTGTTATCCCAATTTTTTTGGGGGGACAAGGTGACAAAAAAATGGTGAATGGTATGTTTTTCATTTTTTTTTCATTAAGGCATTTAACCATTTATCAGGTGAGCCACAGCTATCTGCTTATGCAAACAACTGAAAGTATTCAGATCCAGGTGCTGATTTGAAAAATTTACAATATATTTTGTGACACAACCCCTCTAAATAATTTATCATAGCTTCTAAATAGTCAAGGGTTAAATGTATTTTATACAAAGGGTCTTATGATGTTTCTTATAAAGGGATTCTGCTTGTTCACTGTTGGGAGTAGACAAACTCTGAAAATGTAGAATGTTTCCTTTTAGAGGCCGTAAGAGTCAACTCAAAAATAGTCCATCCCTGTTTCCTGTTTTCAGAACAACGGACAGGGCAAATGAAAGGCTGATGCTGGTGAGCCCCGTGTACAGAAGTGTCCATGGTGCTGAAGTTTATCAAGAACTGTGTCTGTTACTTGTATTTGATTATCCTTTTCTTTATTGCAGGAGGTCCCTTTTTCTCGTGTCTGGTGCAGTAACCAGCAGCCACTGCACTGTGCCTTTTCCCTGGAGAGATACACCCCAGCCACCACCCAACTGTCCTGTAAGATCTGCGTCCGACAGGTCAAAGGCCATGAGCTGATTCTTCAGATACAGACATCAATTCTGGAGGTAAGACATAGTGGTTACCGCATTTTGACCTAAGCTACTTTCATAAAAAAAAAACATCTTAAATAAAAAAGACAACTTTTTGTAGAACCCAATAACAAGTGCACTATGCTTTGCTCCGGTATACTGTTGGTTAGACGCCTATGTAACGTGAAAACAGTTGTATATAGTGCAGATATGCCAATGAATAGACAAATTTGTCTTTAAACCAAGCCAGGAAAAGATTGGCGAAGATACATGCCACCGGGGTCCCCATTGCAGTACCATGTTTAATGTGTAATGTCTTCCCCCGTTTCCACCTCTTCCACATGCAAAGTGTCGTCCTTAATTGTGAGCAGCGAGCGTTTGAGTAGACACAGAAGTAGGATGGTCACATTGATAATGGAGTTATCGCCGCTCACCATCTGTGTTGATTCCTCATAGTTTCTTAAAACCTCACAGAGGTCAGACATCCATGCCCACTCCTCGCTTGTGAATAGCGGAAACTGACTGGAAAGACGACGACTATGTTGCAGCTGGTATTCCACTACTGCTCTCTGCTGCTCACAAAGCCTGGCCAACACGTGAAACTTTGCACAACAGCCAGTGAACTGTCAATTTCAAGCACTGCTGCAGCGTTGACAGACCGGCTAAAGCTGTCGATGACTTGCGGATATGTGCACACGGTACACCTTCACCAGTAGCTCAGGCAAATTGGGGTAGGTTTTAAGAAACTGCTGAACCACTAAGTTTAAGACATGGGCTAGGCATGGGATGTGTCAGGTTGCCGAGCTCCAAAGCCGGCACCAAGTTACGGCCATTATCAGACACAACCATGCCTGGTTATAGGTTGAGTGGAAAAAGCCACAGCTCAGTCTGGTATCTTATCCCCTGCCACAGCTCTGTGGCGGTGTGCTGTTTGTCCCCTAAGCATATCAGCTTCAGCACGGCCTGTTGCTGCTTCCCCACTGTAGTGCTACACTGCTTCCAGCTACCAACTGACTGGTGCTTCACGCGGATAATTCTGAGGTGCAAGTGGAGGAGGAGGCAGAGGAGGAGAAGGGGTGTTGGAGCCACTAACATAGCTGCTGGCGGAAACCCTGATCGACGTAGGGCCCACAATCCTTGGCGTTGGTAGCACCTGTGCCATCCCAGAGTACGACTAGCTCCCGGCCTCCACAACATTCACCCAGTATGCCGTCAGGGTAATGTAGTGTGGACATTCCCAGTAACTGCGTTGGTCAGGGCATGTGTGATAATACGGGACACATTTGGTGTATGGCGGGCTCGGCACACTTTGAAAAATAGTGGCGGCTGGGGACTGCGTAACGCGTGATGGCTGCCAACATTTCCAGGGCCAGTAATTTGGAAAGCTGCGCATTTAGTGCTATGGCCTGTGGGTGGGTGGCTGGGTATTTGCGCTTGCGTTTAAATGCCTGGGGTAAGGACATTTGTACGCTGCGCTGGGACACGGAAATGGATGTGGTCGCTGATGGTGCTTGCGAAGGTCCAGGTGCAGAGCAGGCGGCATCTGGGCCTGCGTCTTGGACAGTGGATTGGCCAGCACGTAATACGGGGGAAGAGGAGGCAGTGGTGTGACCCGCAGACACTGATTGTGGACCCAGGTGTTCTGTCCACCTATTATGGTGCTTTGATGCCATCTGGCGGATCATGCTGGTGGTGGTGAGGTTGCTAGTGTTCACGCAACAGGTCATTTGTGTATGGCACAGGTTGCAAATTACAATTGTATTGTCGTCTGCACTTTCCTCAAAAAAGTGCCAGACTGCGGAATACATGCCCCTTGGCAAGGGAGATTTCCGCAGGGGCGTGCTCCGTGGAACAGTTGCTGGTCTGTTTGGTGTGGGCCGCCTTCTCCCTTTGGCCACCCCACTGCCTCTTCCAGCCTGTTGCGGTGCTGCATATCCCTCCCCCTCTGTACTGCTGTCCTCGCTCGGCTTTCTACCTTCCCAGATTGGGTGAGTGACTTCATCGTACACCGTCTATTAAAAAAGTACACTGGATGTCACAGATATTTTGTGGATGCGCACACTTCTTTACACTGTAGATGTGGCACAGCTAATCTCATTGTCCGCAGCGGACACTGTCTATTGAAAAAGTACACTGGATGTCACAGATATTTTTTGGATGCGCACACTTTACATTGGAGATTTGGCACAGCTAATCTCACTGTCTGCAGCAGACACCATTTATTGAAAAAGTATTCTGGATGTCACAGATATTTTTGGGATGCGCACACTTTACACTGGAGATGTGGCACAGCTAATTTCACTGTCCGCAGCAGACACCGTCTATTGAAAAAGTACACTGGATGTCACAGATATTTTTGGGATGCGCACACTTTACACTGGAGATGTGGCACAGCTAATTTCACTGTCTGCAGCAGACACCATCTATTGAAAAAGTACACTGGATGTCACAGATATTTTTGGGATGCGCACACTTTACACTGGAGATGTGGCACAGCTAATTTCACTGTCCGCAGCAGACACCGTCTATTGAAAAAGTACACTGGATTTCACAGATATTTTTGGGTTGCGCACACTTTACACTGGAGATGTGGCGCAGCTAATCTCACTGTCTGCAGCGGACACCGTCTATTGAAAAAGTACCGCCATGCGGCGAGCATCGAGATGCTCGAACCGAACAGAACCGATCTTCTCCAATGACTATACAATTCTGTATTCTTAAAGAGCTGAATAAAAAAATTATTAAAGTTGGAACTAAAAACATGAATGACACAGATTTACACTCTGCAGATCTTGGAACTTAGTAAGAGAAATGTCAATCCTGATTTCTGCCTGGTTACCTGCATTTACACCTCTGTTAGCAGAATACGTATCAGCATGTTAAAAAAAATACCACGTAGCATTCACAGTCATAAGGGGAAGTGAATCTGAAATTTTAACTTCACCAAAATTCATATTCATCAAAGTGGCATTTAAAGGATGAGCCAGAGAGAAGGCAAGAGATGAAGACAGGACCTTAAATTGATGTGAGCTGTCTCCAGTCAAGATATCAGCATTATTAACTGTCATTTTCTTTCACATTAGAGGAAAGTCCCATCTGCCAGTTGCATCCCAGGACTCGAAGGACTGGTACATACGGAGTGTGAATGCTACCTAGATACCATTTTATATCCCAGAATGAATAGTCTCAGCAGAGGATTAATAATGCAGATAAATGCTATATTAGACACAGGTCTTTGTCATGTCATGATAAATTGCTCTAGCTCCAGATGCAATGGTCCCTCTTGTTAGCAGGGCTTCCCTCCCACATCAGGCCAATGGATTCCCATTTATCACTTCTTGCCCCGGTAGCAATTCTGTTTATAAAATGGCTTCAGCTACCATTTGCCTACACCGTCTCTCCGACGTCTCAATAGAGTAATTGTCTTGCAATCATCGTTAAAACGATTATAGGTTTACAGAATCAAAAAACCCCTTTAAATGTGAGCTCAGACCAGAGACAAAGACAAAATTTAAAAAGTAACAATTGGTGAAAACTCAATATGACCCCATAGAAATCAATGGAGCCTTTGACTTCTTTGAAGAATACGGCCATATTGACTTCTCTATAAAAGTATATGGAGTGAAGGATGGATACTGCATATTTCTTCAGACACTAGCGCCTACTATTAGTTCTTTCTTAGCTCTGTATAGCAATATGAAATAAATAAGACAAGAAATATGATGTTAAATACCATATTTTAAAGAGTGATATGACTATTCCTGAATCAGGGTCAAATGGGTTGCAAGTAGAGATGAGTGAATTTCTCAAAAATTAGATTCAGTCGCTTTGCAGAATTTTGCGAAAAGATTTGATTTGATCAAATTTTTTGTGTGGCGAATCACGTTAAAAAACTGCTATTTCTTGGTTGCAGAGAGCTTCTATAGTGATGTACAGGGTGGGCCATTTATATGGATACACCTTAATAAAATGGGAATGGTTGGTGATATTAACTTCCTGTTTGTGGCACATTAGTATATGTGAGGGGGGAAACTTTTCAAGATGGGTGGTGACCATGGCGGCCATTTTGAAGTCGGCCATTTTAAATCCAACTTTTGTTTTTTCAATAGGAAGAGGGTCATGTGACACATCAAACTTATTGGGAATTTCACAAGAAAAACAATAGTGTGCTTGGTTTTAACGTAACTTTATTCTTTCATTAGTTATTTACAAGTTTCTGACCACTTATAAAATGTGTTCAATGTGCTGCCCATTGTGTTTGATTGTCAATGCAACCCTCTTCTCCCACTCTTCACACACTGATAGCAACACCGCAGGAGAAATGATATCCGTAGTTT
Source organism: Bufo bufo (assembly GCF_905171765.1). Classification (NCBI taxonomy): domain Eukaryota; kingdom Metazoa; phylum Chordata; class Amphibia; order Anura; family Bufonidae; genus Bufo; species Bufo bufo. The sequence goes on along the minus strand of NC_053389.1, from coordinate 730,886,132 downwards.
CAGGTGCTGCACATCTCGTATCTTCACAGCATAGACAATTGCCTTCAGGTGACCCCAAAGATAAAAGTCTAAGGGAGTCAGATCGGGAGACCTTGGGGGCCATTCAACTGGCCCACGACGACCAATCCACTTTCCAGGAAACTGTTCATCTAGGAATGCTCAGACCTGACACCCATAATGTGGTGGTGCACCATCTTGGTGGAAAAACTCAGGGAACGTGCCAGCTTCAGTGCATAAAGAGGGAAAGTGGATTGGTCGTTGTGGGCCAGTTGAATGGCCCCCAAGGTCTCCCGATCTGACCCCCTTAGACTTTTATCTTTGGGGTCATCTGAAGGCAATTGTCTATGCTGTGAAGATGCGAGATGTGCAGCACCTGAAACTACGGATACTGGAAGCATGTGCTAGCATTTCTCCTGCTGTGTTGCTATCAGTGTGTGAAGAGTGGGAGAAGAGGGTTGCATTGATAATCCAACACAATGGGCAGCACATTGAACACATTTTATAAGTGGTCAGAAACTTGTAAATAACTAATGAAAGAATAAAGTTACGTTAAAACCAAGCACACCATTGTTTTTCTTGTGAAATTCCCAATAAGTTTGATGTGTCACATGACCCTCTTCCTATTGAAAAAACAAAAGTTGGATTCAAAATGGCCGACTTCAAAATGGCCACCATGGTCACAACCCACCTTGAAAAGTTTCCCCCCTCACATATGCTAATGTGCCACAAACAGGAAGTTAATATAACCAACCATTCCCATTTTATTAAGGTGTATCCATATAAATGGCCCACCCTGTAGAACACTGTGCCTTGCAGTAACACGCATAGGGAGTCTGCTGTGATAGTGAAACAATACGTTGAGTCAGTATGACATGCAGATGACAGGCGTCACTCTTAGAATCACTGCACACTTCACTTATTTGGGCAGTTACAGGGCCAAATAACTCAAGTGTGAACTCAGCCTTACAGCTCAATGTTGGCGTCAAGAAGAAGCGCACTCCTTTTATACCGTAGTCAGCTGTTTCCACATAGATGTCTACAGAACCTGTTCTATTAAACGCATATACAAATAGAGCCCCCCGACAGAGTGGAGAGGGTGTTGGCAGTAAGTTTGTGTTGACGTTACTGATTATATTGCCCATCCTCTGATCCGTCAGAACAATAACCTCCAAATAACGGATCCTGTCTGTTGAGCATCTGCCTTCACTCGGTCAGCATTTGGTCAGTAATTCATCAGTATTGCTAAATCTAAAAAAAGCCAGGAGTGGATCCAAAACAAAGATGACATGTGAATAGAATATTTGCATGTCTTCTGTGTTTTGTACCCACTCCTGCTTTTGGTTACCAAATAATAAGTCAATTCTGATGGAACCATACAGGCCTTACAGCTGCTACACAGACAGGATCCGTTGTGCGTCCCATTTTTCCTTCCTTCTGACAGATCAGAAGAAGGGTCAAATAAATGTCAACCAGGCCAAAAAGGCAAAATAGCAACCTAGTCATGGAGTGGGGAGGGTGGGAACAGCATGAGAAGTTCACAGATTGGCCCAGTGGCATAGTGGTGAGGTGGCAGCAGCATGAGGAGAACAAAGAGTAGTTAAGTGGCAGCAGCATGAGGAGACCACAGAGTGGTGAAGTGGCAGCAGCATGAGAAGACCACAGAGTGGCACAATGACAGAGTGTGGAGGTGGCAGCAGCATTAGGAGGCCACAGACTGGTAAGGTGACATAGTGTGGAGGTGGCAGCAGCATGAGGAGGCCACAGAGTGGCACAATGACAGAGTGTGAAGGAGGAAGCAGCAGCATGAGGAGACCACAGAGTGGCCAGAGACAGAGTTGTGAGTTAGCAGCATGAGGAGACCACAGGGTGGAAAGGTAACATAGTGTGGAGGCGGCAGCAGCATGAGGAGACCACAGAGTGGCACAATGACATAGTGTTGAGGTAGCAGCAGCATGAAGAGACCACAGAGTGGTGAAGTGGCAGCAGCATGAGGAGACCACAGAGTAGCACAATGACATAGTGTTGAGGTAGCAGCAGAATGGGGGGACCACAGAGTGGTGATTTGGCAGCAGCATCAGGAGACCACAGAGTGACCCTGTGACAGAGTGGGTAGGTGAGTGGCAATAACCGTATCCACTGACGATTGTGGGTGTAAGAAGGAGCACTTGGCATCAGATGTGTTGAATCAGGCGGGTGGCAGCATCAGAATAGTAGCTGAGGCAGGTAGCCAGAAGAAACCGGTCTCTTTTGTCAAGGTTTGGGTGAGGCAGCATGGATGATCTAATCTAATTAGTGTTGGGCAAGCATGCTCGGGCAAACACTAGTTTGGCTCGAGCATCGCAATGCTCGGCACATCGCGGTGTTCGGCCGAATACCGCGTGTGCTCGAGTCTCCTCCCCGCACGTTTGTTGCCTGCTACACAGCCAATAAACGTGGAGGTAAGTACTGCCATTCACTGTAATGCCATGTACTGCCATGTTGGCTACTGCTATTACAGTGATTGGCTGGCTGGAACGCATCATCGGATGCTATATAGCACCTGATGACAGGTATTTGGCTCAGTATTAGTCAGGGAGAGCTGGAGTGCAGAAGGGAGAGATAGTGTAGGGATTGAAATAGAAATATTTATGTTTTTATACTTGTTATAGACCCAAAAGTACTTTTAAGGACTATTGTGTGTGGCAGCAATATATATTTTTAGTGCAACCTGCACTAAATTTCTAGCAATTGTTTGGCTGTTGCTGACAGCAACATTATCTGCGGTACATCTCCTGTGTAACGTGTGCGCAGTCTAAAAATATCTGTAACATCCAGTGTACTTTTTCTGTAGACAGTGTCCACTGAGGACAGTTACATTACCTGCGCTACATCTCCAGTATAACGCTAGCGCATCCGAAATATCAGTGACATTCAGTGTAATTATTTTCGCCGCTGGTGACAGCGACATCATCTACGCTACATCTCCTGTGTAATGTGTTTGCAGCCTAAAAATATCTGTGACATCAAGTGTACTGTTTCTGTAGACGGTGTCCGCTGTGGACAGTTACATTACCTGTGCTACATCTCCAGTATAACGTTAACACATCCGAAATATCAGTTACATTCAGTGTACTTTATTTGTGCATACAATTACAAAACCTGCGCTACTGTACGTGTGACATACTTGCAAGCATATATATCATTTAATATGCGCGAGGCGAGCAGTAAAGGATGGGGAATTGGCCGTGCTGCTAATGGTGCACGCAGAGTCCGTGGCCCTTAGTGTTGATCATGAATATTCAAATTGCAAATTTTTATCGCGAATAACGGCACTTCGAGAATTGGCGAATATTTAGAATATAGTGATATTTTTTTATTTATTTTTTTAAATCAGTACACATGATCCCTCCCTGCTTCTAGCTTGTGAGCCAATGAGAAAGCTGAAATATCTTTGACTTTAGGAGTAGTGTTGATTACGAATTTTCGTAATGCCGATTTCCGCAATCAAGAAAATATTGACTGGAGATAACGAATTCTCGAATTTGCGAATATATGGCGAATATTCGCCCAAATATTTGTGAAATATCAAAATTTGAATATTGCCCCTGCCGTTCATCACTAGTTACGACCACCCTACAATCCAGCAGTGGTGGTCGTGCTTGCATACTATAGGAAAAGGTGTGCAAGCACGCTAGATTGCAGGGTGGTCGTAACCCCTGGAAACGAGCAGTGTATAATGTAATGGAAAAATGAATCAAGCCAGCAAAAAAGGCAAGATGGACAATCACAACACATTGGTAAGTGCCTTGTATTAACTTCCTCGACATGATGAATGCCATATGCTGACGTCAGAAAACCCCTTTAAGTGCTTTTAATTAACTGACACTACCCCTTTAAAATAAGCCTGTATTGAAAAGGCTTACATATGCTGAAAATGGGATTTCTGTACTTACTACCCCAGGGCACTTCACAATTGCACCCTTATGTCCTGTTCTTGCAAAAACCCTGGCAGGCTTAGCACGTATCTGAATCATAGCAAGATTTATTTTTCTAAGTGAGATCCTGGAGGTAAGAATTTTGCCCTTCATTTCAAACAGATTTGTTAATGCTGAATGCCTGGTTCCTTGTCTCTGAGGAGGTGATGGGGAAGCAGGATTGAGACGGCTGCATTCTTCTGCCAAAGAGAACAGCTTGCTTGCTTTACAGTCCCCTTGGGGATTCAAATGTTTTATCTTAGATGTGCAGATTACAAAACCTACCAAACCCTGCAGATTCCATTTAAATTGATATGGCATGTTCCGCACCTTCACCGCTTCAGTCCTGTGTCCACACCGCTGAGCTAGAGATACATTGCATCACTGAAAATGAAACTGTAGCCAGCCCTGGCTTACAAGGACAAAAACTCGCACACTACACAAGCAGTATAAAACCACAAGAACACATGAAAGGGATCAGTCCAGAAGAATTTCTGTCATTTATATAGCGCTAACATATTCAACAGCCTATATCATCCACATTGCATCATATCTTATCTGCTGTAGACCTGACAGTGCCATTTTTCTACTTCATAGCCAGTTTCATAGGAAATCAAACTGCACACTGGTATTTTAGCATGAGGAAGGAGACAGATTATGCAAACACTATGAAACTTAAAGGGTCACTGAACTTTGATTTTTTTTTTATATACAGTACAGACCAAAAGTTTGGACACACCTTCTCATTCAAAGAGTTTTCTTTATTTTCATGACTATGAAGGCATCAAAACTATGAGTTAACACATGTGGAATTATATACATAACAAACAAGTGTGAAACAACTGAAAATATGTCATATTCTAGGTTCTTCAAAGTAGCCACCTTTTGCTTTGATTACTGCTTTGCACACTCTTGGCATTCTCTTGATGAGCTTCAAGAGGTAGTCCCCTGAAATGGTTTTCACTTCACAGGTGTGCCCTGTCAGTTTTAATAAGTGGGATTTCTTGCCTTATAAATGGGGTTGGGACCATCAGTTGCGTTGAGGAGAAGTCAGGTGGATACACAGCTGATAGTCCTACTGAATAGACTGTTAGAATTTGTATTATGGCAAGAAAAAAAGCAGCTAAGTAAAGAAAAACGAGTGGCCATCATTACTTTAAGAAATGAAGGTCAGTCAGTCAGCCGAAAAATTGGGGAAAACGTTGAAAGTAAGGGCTATTCGACCATGAAGGAGAGTGATGGGGTGCTGCGCCAGATGACCTGGCCTCCACAGTCACCGGACCTGAACCCAATCGAGATAATTTGGGGTGAGTTGGACCGCAGAGTGAAGGCAAAAGGGCCAACAAGTGCTAAGCATCTCTGGGAACTCCTTCAAGACTGTTGGAAGATCATTTCAGGGGACTACCTCTTGAAGCTCATCAAGAGAATGCCAAGAGTGTGCAAAGCAGTAATCAAAGCAAAAGGTGGCTACTTTGAAGAACCTAGAATATGACATATTTTCAGTTGTTTCACACTTGTTTGTTATATATATAATTCCACATGTGTTAATTCATAGTTTTGATGCCTTCATAGTCATGAAAATAAAGAAAACTCTTTGAATGAGAAGGTGTGTCCAAACTTTTGGTCTGTACTGTATGTCATAGAGACACAATGAAAAGTTTTGATCAGTGGGGGTCCAGGTGCTGAGACTCCCACCAGTTCCTAGAACACAGAGAGAGAAGCAGTAGAGGAAGTGATAGGGACTTAGTAGAACAGGAGTAGGCAACCTCCGGCACTCTAGCTGTTGTGAAACTACAACTCCCAGCATGCATATGTCCTCTGCTCTTCTCAGAACTTTCACAGAAATAAATGGAGCATGCATGATCCAGTGCATGACCTTGGTTGTTCTAGACCTTCTAAGGTTGTCTGTTCTCTGTTCTCTTTCTCTGTTCTCAGGGTATTCTCACAGTAAAGTAACTCTCTTGCAGCCTTTCAGTCTCAAGAGTGGAATCTCCTGGAGGAGGTTTCTCTTTGGGGCTACTTTACAGGTGCTCACACATGTAGGTCTTCACTCTTGCTCTGCTCAGCTAAGACTCTCTAACTAATCGAGGTGTGGGGGGGGGGGGGGGGCAAGTCCACAACCCTGGCAATCTAACCATGTCTGCTAGTTAGTTAACCATACATTGCCATTCAATAAATATACATAGTGCACAAAGAAATAAGTGATTTTAACAGTAAATCACAACATTTAAATAAACCCTTTGCAGTGTTCCTCTGGGGCACTGCACAGACTGTTGACTCTCTTCTCCTAATTGTACAAATATAAGTGTAATATTTGAATACAGATATCCTGTATACTAAGCATATTAGTCATATTTAGATTATTCTGCGTTTTAATGTTCTTAATATAATTAAACCAATTTCCTACATAACGCTTTAATTTATTTCTACAGGTGCTGACATCTATTCACAGGTGTTGAATGTCTTGTATACTGGCTTGCTTTACTTAAGCACCAGGGTATCATTAATTCCTAATTGGCTGTTCTAATTAGCATCTCTTGTACATTTCCATGCAGAACGATCGCGAAACCATAGCTTTCTTTGCACCGGAGGACAGCAATTTCCTAGCACACACTGGTCCGAAAGCCTTCAAAATCCCTCACTCCATCAGGCAGCGGATATGTGCAACGTTCGACACACCGAACTCCAAAGGAAAAGACTGGCAGCTGTTAGCACAGAAACTTTCTATAAACAGGTGAGTGATTTGGTATTGCACACAAGTTCTTACCATTGGCAAAGTACTTGAGATAGACGGTATTCTGTTTTTGCTTAATCTTCTCATCTGCTCTCCAATGGTGGGTTCATTAAATCTTTCCGCTCCCTATAAAGGAAAACTTATAGGCATTGTGGTGCTAAAATGTGTGCATTACTTTCCATTGCTGAAAGAGGCACTACTGACCATTGGCATGGGCAACTGAAGCTTGAAATTCCAATAAGGCATCAATCAACCAAAGGCCAGCCCTACTTGGTAGAATTATGGCTGGTTATGCTGATGTGTACGTGCTGATACTGACCACAACACACTGATAGATAAGGAAAGGTAAATCTGTGAAGGCTAGGGATGTCGTGAGCAGCTTCCATGCACTTTTTACCCAGAGTTGTTGAGCTATCGAAGGAGTCAAGTTTTGAACTACCAAATATTCTTGATTATCTAGCATGGTACTATTTTTACACATGGCAGATTAGCAGAATTATAGGCCAGGAGGTGCCACATATATGTATTGTGGTACAATATATTGCAGCTAGGTTCATATATTTCTTTGTAATACATACATCATCCTGAAAAAATATAGACTCCATTAAAGTTTTGACATTGTTTGTTTTTGTAGAGTCCAGAATGATTAGGGTACAACCACATGGTCAGGTTTCTGCATGCAGTTGTGGAAGCAACAATCAGGAGTGGATCATAAAAGGAGAGAAAGTATAAAGAACAGATACAACTTCTCTTTTCTTTTTTGAATTCACTTCTGATTTTGGCTTCGAAAGCTGCACCAGGAAACCTGTGTGGCCATACCCTAAATCTTCCAGATCCCTCATTGTATTGCTTCATGCCTGGGTTTGCTGTTTAGAATTATAGGCAACTAGAAGATCTCGTAGGACCTGTAGTCACGGGCAAATTCATGCTCAGTTACATTTTTTTTTTTTTCTAAAAAGAAATATAGCAAATTTCTAAATAAATTTAAAGGGAATCTGACACCAGTAAATTAACTTTTATGCACTTTTAATCCATATGCAAATTAGCAATTAAGTGCACTGAGGGTGGTTCTGAGCCAGTGAGTGTGCCCTTACTCCTCTGTCTTCCTCTGCTAGCCCCTACCTTTCCTTCTTGACTGACAAGTCAAGTTCCTGCATAGTCATCTTGACCTGGTTCTACCACTCAAAAAGGAGAGGGATCAAAGACGAAAGGACGGATCCGTTCTTCTGCCCATAGACTTGTATTATGACTAGAGTTGAGCGAACACCTGGATGTTCGGGTTCGAGAAGTTCGGCCGAACTTCCCGGAAATGTTCGGGTTCGGGATCCGAACCCGATCCGAACTTCGTCCCGAACCCGAACCCCATTGAAGTCAATGGGGACCCGAACTTTTGGGCACTAAAAAGGCTGTAAAACAGCCCAGGAAAGAGCTAGAGGGCTGCAAAAGGCAGCAACATGTAGGTAAATCCCCTGCAAACAAATGTGGATAGGGAAATGAATTAAAATAAAAATTTAAAAAATAAAAATGAACCAATATCAATTGGACAGAGGTCCAATAGCAGAGAATCTGGCTTCATGTCAGCAGAGAATCAGTCTCTTCATGCCATAGCAAAGAATCTGGCTTCATGTCAGCAGAGAATCAGTCTCTTCATGCCATAGCAGAGAATCTGGCTTCATGTCAGCGCAGAATCAGTCTTCATGTCATAGCAGAGAATCAGGCTTCACGTCACCCACCACTGGAACAGGCCACTGTCACACATTTAGGCCCAGGCACCCAGGCAGAGGAGAGGTCCCGTAACAGAGAATCTGGCCTTATGTCAGCGCAGAATCTGTCTTCATTTTATAGCAGAGAATCAGGCTTCACGTCACCCACCACTGGAACAGGCCACTGTCACACATTTAGGCCCAGGCACCCAGACAGAGGAGAGCGGTCCCGTAACAGAGAATCTGGCCTTATGTCAGCGCAGAATCTGTCTTCATGTCATAGCAGAGAATCAGGCTTCACGTCACCCACCACTGGAACAGGCCACTGTCACACATTTAGGCCCAGGCACCCAGGCAGAGGAGAGAGGTCCCGTAACAGAGAATCTGGCCTGATGTTAGCGCAGAATCAGTCTTCATGTCATAGCAGAGAATCAGGCTTCACGTCACCCACCACTGGAACAGGCCACTGTCACACATTTAGGCCCCGGCACCCAGACAGAGGAGAGGTTCATTCAACTTTGGGTTGCCCTGCAATATAATGGTAAAATGAAATTAAAAATAGTATTGAATGAGGAAGTGCCCTGGAGTAGAATAATATATTGTTAAGGGGAGGTAGTTAATATCTAATCTGCACAAGGGATGGACAGGTCCTGTGGGATCCATGCCTGGTTCATTTTTATGAACGTCAGCTTGTCCACATTGGCTGTAGACAGGCGGCTGCGTTTGTCTGTAATGACGCCCCCTGCCGTGCTGAATACACGTTCAGACAAAACGCTGGCCGCTGGGCAGGCCAGCACCTCCAAGGCATAAAAGGCTAGCTCTGGCCACGTGGACAATTTGGAGACCCAGAAGTTGAATGGGGCCGAACCATCAGTCAGTACGTGGAGGGGTGTGCACAGGTACTGTTCCACCATGTTAGTGAAATGTTGCCTCCTGCTAACACGTTCCGTATCAGGTGGTGGTGCACTTAGCTGTGGCGTGTTGACAAAACTTTTCCACATCTCTGCCATGCTAACCCTGCCCTCAGAGGAGCTGGCCGTGACACAGCTGCGTTGGCGACCTCTTGCTCCTCCTCTGCCTTCGCCTTGGGCTTCCACTGGTTCCCCTGTGACATTTGGGAATGCTCTCAGTAGCGCGTCTACCAACGTGCACTTGTACTCGCGCATCTTTCTATCACGCTCCAGTGTAGGAAGTAAGGTGGGCACATTGTCTTTGTACCGGGGATCCAGCAGGGTGGCAACCCAGTAGTCCGCACACGTTAAAATGTGGGCAACTCTGCTGTCGTTGCGCAGGCACTGCAGCATGTAGTCGCTCATGTGTGCCAGGCTGCCCAGAGGTAAGGACAAGCTGTCCTCTGTTGGAGGCGTATCGTCATCGTCCTGTGTTTCCCCCCAGCCACGCACCAGTGATGGGCCCGAACTGCTTTGGGTGCCACCCCGCTGTGAACATGCTTCATCCTCATCCTCCTCCACCTCCTCCTCATCCTCGTCCTCCTCGTCCTCCAGTAGTGGGCCCTGTCTGGCCACATTTGTACCTGGCCTCTGGTGTTGCAAAAAACCTCCCTCTGAGTCACTTCGAAGAGACTGGCCTGAAAGTGCTAAAAATGACCCCTCTTCCTCCTCTTCCTCCTGGGCCACCTCCTCTTCCATCATCGCCCTAAGTGTTTTCTCAAGGAGACATAGAAGTGGTATTGTAACGGCGTCATCGCCACTGGCCGTGTTGGTGGAGTACTCGAAACAGCGCAACAGGGCACACAGGTCTCTCATGGAGGCCCAGTCATTGGTGGTGAAGTGGGTCTGATCCACAGTGCGACTGACCCGTGCGTGCTGCAGCTGAAACTCCACTATGGCCTGCTGCTGCTCGCACAGTCTGTCCAGCATATGCAAGGTGGAGTTCCACCTGGTGGGCACGTCGCATATGAGGCGGTGAGCGGGAAGGCCGAAGTTACGCTGTAGCGCAGAGAGGCGAGCAGCGGCAGGGTGTGAACGCCGGAAGCGCGAACAGACGGCCCGCACTTTATGCAGCAGCTCTGACATGTCGGGGTAGTTGCGAATGAACTTCTGCACCACCAAATTCAGCACATGCGCCAGGCAAGGGATGTGCGTCAAACCGGCTAGTCCCAGAGCTGCAACGAGATTTCGCCCATTATCGCACACCACCAGGCCGGGCTTGAGGCTCACCGGCAGCAACCACTCGTCGGTCTGTTGTTCTATACCCCGCCACAACTCCTGTGCGGTGTGGGGCCTGTCCCCCAAACATATGAGTTTCAGAATGGCCTGCTGACGTTTACCCCGTGCTGTGCTGAAGTTGGTGGTGAAGGTGTGTGGCTGACTGGATGAGCAGGTGGAAGAAGAGGAGGAGGAAGCTGAGTAGGAGGAGGAGGAGACAGGAGGCAAAGAATGTTGCCCTGCGATCCTTGGCGGCGGAAGGACGTGCGCCAAACGGCTCTCCGCCTGGGGCCCAGCCGTTACTACATTTACCCAGTGTGCAGTTAGGGAGATATAGCGTCTCTGGCCGTGCTTACTGGTCCACGTATCTGTGGTTAGGTGGACCTTGCCACAGATGGCGTTGCGCAGTGCACACTTGATTTTATCGGACACTTGTTTGTGCAGGGAAGGCACGGCTCTCTTGGAGAAGTAGTGGCGGCTGGGAACAACATACTGTGGGACAGCAAGTGACATGAGCTGTTTGAAGCTGTGTGTGTCCACCAGCCTAAATGACAGCATTTCATAGGCCAGTAGTTTAGAAATGCTGGCATTCAGGGCCAGGGATCGAGGGTGGCTAGGTGGGAATTTACACTTTCTCTCAAATGTTTGTGAGATGGAGAGCTGAACGCTGCCGTGTGACATGGTTGAGATGCTTGGTGACGCAGGTGGTGGTGTTGGTGGTACATCCCATGTTTGCTGGGCGGCAGGTGCCAACATTCCTCCAGAGGCGGAGGAAGAGGCCGAGGCGGCGGCAGCAGCAGCAGAAGAGGCCGAGGCGGCGGCAGCAGCAGAAGAGGCCGAGGCGGCAGCAGCAGAAGAGGTAGCAGGGGGAGCCTGAGTGACTTCCTTGTTTTTAAGGTGTTTACTCCACTGCAGTTAATGCTTTGCATGCAGGTGCCTGGTCATGCAGGTTGTGCTAAGGTTCAGAACGTTAATGCCTCGCTTCAGGCTCTGATGGCACAGCGTGCAAACCACTCGGGTCTTGTAGTCAGCACATTGTTTGAAGAAGTGCCATGCCAGGGAACTCCTTGAAGCTGCCTTTGGGGTGCTCGGTCCCAGATGGCGGCGGTCAGTAGCAGGCGGAGTCTCTTGGCGGCGGGTGTTCTGATTTTGCCCACTGCTCCCTCTTTTGCTACACTGTTGGCTCGGTCTCACCACTGCCTCTTCCTCCGAACTGTGAAAGTCAGTGGCACGACCTTCATTCCATGTGGGGTCTAGGACCTCGTCGTCCCCTGCATCGTCTTCCACCCAGTCTTGATCCCTGACCTCCTGTTCAGTCTGCACACTGCAGAAAGACGCAGCAGTTGGCACCTGTGTTTCGTCATCATCAGAGACGTGCTGAGGTGGTATTCCCATGTCCTCATCATCAGGAAAAATAAGTGGTTGTGCGTTAGTGCATTCTATCTCTTCCACCCCTGGGGAAGGGCTAGGTGGATGCCCTTGGGAAACCCTGGCAGCAGAGTCTTCAAACAGCATAAGAGACTGCTGCATAACTTGAGGCTCAGACAGTTTCCCTGATATGCATGGGGGTGATGTGACAGACCGATGGGCTTGGTTTTCATGCGCCATCTGTGCGCTTTCTGCAGAAGACTGGGTGGGAGATAATGTGAACGTGCTGGATCCACTGTCGGCCACCCAATTGACTAATGCCTGTACCTGCTCAGGCCTTACTATCCTTAGAACGGCATTGGGCCCCACCAAATATCGCTGTAAATTCTGCTGGCTACTGGGACCTGAGGTAGTTGGTTCACTAGGACGTGTGGCTGTGGCAGAACGGCCACGTCCTCTCCCAGCACCAGAGGGTCCACTAACACCACCACGACCATGTCCACGTCCGCGTCCCTTATTAGATGTTTTCCTCATTGTTCCCGTTCACCACAATTTTGAGAATGGCAAATTTGGGAATGCTTTTTCAACCCAGAACAAAAAGTCTGCTTTTACGGTCACTACAAATAACTTGACCAGATAAAACACTGCAGATTTGGTTGAATAGAGATGTGAGACCTGTTTTTTTTTGCGCTGTGTGACAGGTATAGGTTTAATCACAGAATCACACTTCTATCAGCACGCTAGCGTGTGTCTTAGGTTTTTCTGAATGACACTATCAATACCTTCAATGTAAGATTTTCTTTTTGGGATAGATTTCAAGTAGGCCTCAAATACCAGAAACTAGTTATTTTGAGAATGGCAAATTTGGGAATGCTTTTTCAACCCAGAACAAAAGTCTGCTTTTACGGTCACTTCAAATAACTTGACCAGCTAAAACACTGCAGATTTGGTTGAATAGAGATGTGAGACCTGTTTTTTTTTGCGCTGTGTGACAGGTATAGGTTTAATCACAGAATCACACTTCTATCAGCACGCTAGCGTGTGTCTTAGGTTTTTCTGAATGACACTATCAATACCTTCAATGTAAAATTTTCTTTTTGGGATAGATTTCAAGTAGGTCTCAAAAACCAGAAACTAGTTATTTTGAGAATGGCAAATTTGGGAATGCTTTTTCAACCCAGAACAAAAAGTCTGCTTTTACGGTCACTACAAATAACTTGACCAGATAAAACACTGCAGATTTGGTTGAATAGAGATGTCAGGTCTATTTTTTAGGCGCTGGGTGACAGGCTCAACTTGCCCCTGATGTAATATATGGCCAAAAAATAACCACACTGTTGATGGTTAAATGCACTTGGATGACACAGGCTCAGCCTGCACCAGATGTAGTATATGGCCAAAAAATAATCAGACTGTTGATGGTTAAATGCACTTGGGTGACACAGGCTCAGCCTGCACCAGATGTAGTATATGGCCAAAAAATAATCAGACTGTTGATGGTTAAATGCACTTGGGTGACACAGGCTCAGCCTGCAGCTGATGTAGTATATGGCCAAAAAATAACCAGACTGTTGATGGTTAAATGCACTTCGGTGACACAGGCTCAGCCTGCAGCTGATGTAGGATATAGCACAAAATAACCACACTATCGATGGTTAAATACACTTGGGTGACACAGGCTCAGCCTGCAGCTGATGTAGTATATGGCCAAAAAATAACCAGACTGTTGATGGTTAAATGCACTTCGGTGACACAGGCTCAGCCTGCAGCTGATGTAGGATATAGCACAAAATAACCACACTATCGATGGTTAAATACACTTGGTGATAGCTGGTGCTGGCGCACCACAAGTCACAAAATGGCCGCCGATCACCCCAGAAAAAAAGTGATCTAAAAACGCTCTGGGCAGCCTCAAAAAAGTGAGCAAGTCAATAATAGCACTTCAATGATCCACAGCTGCAGATCGATCACAGAATGAAGTCTTTTGGAGGAGTTAATCTGCCTAATCTCGCCCTAACGTCGCAGCTGCAAACTCTCCCTATACTGATCATAGCAGAGTGACGTGCGGCGCTACGTGACTCCAGATTAAATAGAGGCTGGGTCACATGGTGCACTGGCTAATCACAGCCATGCCAATAGTAGGTATGGCTGTGATGGCCTCTTGGGCCAAGTAGTATGACGCTTGTTGATTGGCTGCTTTGCAGCCTTTCAAAAAGCGCCAAGAAAGCGCCGAACACCGAACCCGAACCCGGACTTTTACAAAAATGTTCGGGTTCGGGTCCGTGTCACGGACACCCCAAAATTCGGTACGAACCCGAACTATACAGTTCGGGTTCGCTCATCCCTAATTATGACGGAATGCAAAACGGAAGCCTTTAAAAGGCATTCCCTTTGCTTTCTGTCCTAATAGAAGTCTATGGGAATCAAAACGGATCCGTCTGGGTCCCGTTATGCAAGACGGAAAACAAAGTCCTGTCGACAGGACTTTGTTTTCCATCTTGCATAATGGGACCCAGACGGATCTGTTTTGCATTCTGTCTGGGCATTCCGTTATTTTCCGTTATAACCGAAAGCCATAACAGAATCCATAACGCTAGTGTGAACCCACCCTTAAAGGAGATAATAATGGCTCTTTCAAATAAACAAATAATAATAACTCCTAGTTCACTATGAGCCAAACATGTGACCTTAAAAAAAAATATCAGAATACATTAAAGGGGTTGTGCATGATTAGAAAAACATGGGTGGTTTCTTTCAGAAACAGCACCACACCTGTCCATGGGTTGGGTATGGTATTGGAGCTGAGCTCTATTGAAGTGAATGTGGCTGAGCTACAATACCATACATGAACTGCAGACAGGTGTGGCACTGTATTTTGAAGAAGACAGCCATGTTTCTCTAATCTTGTATAATAACCCTCTTAATTTTTTTCATTCATGGTTGAGTCTGGATACTGTTGACATGAAGAACTTTGTTTTCCGTCCAGCATAACGGAAAACCAGACGGATCCGTTATGCTTGCCCATATACTTCTATTATGACGGATCGAAACGGAATGCCTCTAAAGGTTTCCATTTTGATTTCCGTCTTATGGATTCCGTTATTTTCCGGTGATGTGAACAAGCCCTTACTAGTGTAACAATAGTAACATCTGTATGGAGAATGCAAATACATTGATGTCTCTGTCGGTGTCTGTCAGTGTGTAGATGTCACGGACTCATCGGACAAGATAAGTGCTATACAAACATGGTGAAAGATCCCTACTCCAGACTTCAGGAAAACCTTTTTAACAGTCAAACCAGTATCTGTCCATATACCTAGCAGAATTAGGATTAGACTGGAGCCACAGAGCACTGACTTTGTGAGACACATTCAATTTATTTTGTTCACTAGGAAAACCTTTCCCTGAATAAGAATAATTACACCGAGACGTCTATGCACATATAGACCTGTATGACTTATGGCTATTACCACCCACAGATGCTTACAATCTAATTTCTATTAGAAATAATTTTTCAGGGCTAGATTTTTAATCTATAAGAATCAAAATAAAGACATTCCATATTCTTCAGCCCCTCCCAAGCATTTGTATATATATTCATGCCTCGAGGCCAATCCTGATGAAGGCAATATTAATGGTTGAGCTTTATTACTAAGCTTTCCTTTAGTGGATTCTAATGAACACATCCTGTTGCTGAAAAAAATTAGATTTATTCTGCCTCCCAGCTTTGGAATACATACATAAATAAAGAGTTCTTTCATACAAGCAAATATATGGATCACTGTCGATGATGGATATCCTGTAATCCAGACCTCAAGCACTGAAATTCTAAGAGAATTGGAACTGGGTGAAAGTTCCTAACATCTAGGGCTTGATAGATCCTGACATCACTAAGTTATGGGTATGAAAATCTGCAATTATGTACTTTTCATGCCTAAATGCTGCTTTCTTACCTGGCTTGTACCATACAAAGTTCATCAGTCTCTTAGGTATTATGCATTCACCTGAGCAGTGTGCACTGTGCCTTACAGAAAAACCTGCAGAGATCTGTACAGGAATTTATCCTCCTCTCGAAGCAATGCGTTTGTAAAATCAAATCTAATGAAGCCCCTGGAACCCCTTATACCACCATAGAAAATCAAAGTCATACAAAGATACAGTGGGCCCCAATACACTTCTATCGGAGGTTATATAAAGCTGTTATACAGTTCATTGCATGAGCCCAAGACTGAGTTAATTATGAATTAATGTAAAAACCAATCTTGAGTATAAATACGGTATATTAAAACCTGGCAACATTTATACAGTTCTTTATTATTAGATAGCAGAATTTCAATGTAAACCTCAAACATTGCTGTGTGCCTATAGGCACAGAATGCTCAGTACCTTGGGCTTTGCCCCTGAGGAGCAGACCTATAGTTTTCATTATGTATAAAAAATAACTTCTACACACATTTTCTCTTAGTATTGCATTGCAGATTTGTTAACTCAACATCACACTAGTAGTCTACCCCATCTACACTCACCTAAAGAATTATTAGGAACACCATACTAATACAGTGTTGGACCCCCTTTTGCCTTCAGAACTGCCTTAATTCTACGTGGCATTGATTCAACAAGGTGCTGATAGCATTCTTTAGAAATGTTGGCCCATATTGATAGGATAGCATCTTGCAGTTGATGGAGATTTGAGGGATGCACATCCAGGGCACGAAGCTCCCGTTCCACCACATCCCAAAGATGCTCTATTGGGTTGAGATCTGGTGACTGTGGGGGCCATTTTAGTACAGTGAACTCATAGTCATGTTGAAGAAAGCAATTTGAAATGATTCGAGCTTTGTGACATGGTGCATTATCCTGTTGGAAGTAGCCATCAGAGGATGGATACATGTTCTCATTCTGTTTACGCCAAATTCGGACTCTACCATTTGAATGTCTCAACAGAAATCGAGACTCATCAGACCACGCAACATTTTTCCAGTCTTCAACAGTCCAATTTTGGTGAGCTCGTGCAAATTGTAGCCTCTTTTTCCTATTTGTAGTGGAGATGAGTGGTACCCGGTGGGGTCTTCTGCTGTTGTAGCCCATCCGCCTCAAGGTTGTGCGTGTTGTGGCTTCACAAATGCTTTGCTGCATACCTCGGTTGTAGCGAGTGGTTATTTCAGTCAACGTTGCTCTTCTATCAGCTTGAATCAGTCGGCCCATTCTCCTCTGACCTCTAGCATCCACAAGGCATTTTTGCCCACAGGACTGCCGCATACTGGATGTTTTTCCCTTTTCACACCATTCTTTGTAAACCCTCGAAATGGTTGTGCGTGAAAATCCCAGTAACTGAGCAGATTGTGAAATACTCAGACCGGCCCGTCTGGCACCAACAACCATGCCACGCTCAAAATTGCTTAAATCACCTTTCTTTCCCATTCTGACATTCAATTTGGAGTACAGGAGATTGTCTTGACCAGGACCACTCCCCCAAATGTATTGAAGCAACTGACATGTGATTGGTTGACTAGATAATTGCATTAATGAGAAATAGAACAGGTGTTCCTAATAATTCTTTAGGTGAGTGTATAAGGTAGACATAGCACATCCATGTTCACTTGATGTATCAGCGCCTTCAAAAAAGTAATCATAGTAATGTCTGTCGTGTTTCCCAGGTTGTACAGCAGTGTGTCACAACATTGTTCTCCTTCCCTGGTGATCACAGTAATCTCTCCTCCCCTCTCCTTCTCACAGTATTCACAACCGCACCCACACCTTTTATCTTTAGTTATCATAGAAACCCCCAATTACCCTAGTATCCATAAACACCCACCCTCTACCCAGAGCACCTGCTTTTCTCAGTGGTCACAGCAAGACCCTATTCTCCCAGTTGTTTACAACATGGCTCTCCTCCTTTCCCCAGTGGATCATTCCTCTTTCATACCCACTCTCATATGCCCCCCTCTCACATGATGGAACAATATTGTCAGAAAGCTTTATAAAGCAATTCTGGCTGCTACATGAAACCTATGTAGTTATTCGACAACCGTTGTGTGGCACATGCATAGTAGGAGAGGTCATAGACCAGTTCTGCCAGCAATCTCGTAGAACACCCACTGGTAGCCATGTGCCTTATATTCTATTTAGGAATTACAGCCTGGGGACAAGGCACTGTAGAACGGTTCAATACTTTCTTCACTTTGGAATATGTTTGCTGTGGATGACCACCTGGATTGACTACTTTGTATTTCTATATATGTCATTGAGGACAATATTCTGCTTACTAAGCAGTTTTGGAAATACCATGTTTAATCTTGGGTTTACCCTTTATGATCCAAAATTTCAGCTTCCAGTATAGGACACACATCACAGTCCTTATCTATACAAATACAGAAGACGTGGTTAATAAGAGGTACAGAACACTTGGGCAAATAAATGCTTTCTGCACATAGTCATCAGCCTCACCTCCATCCAAACGCTCTCCTTAGTCTGCAAGTTTCTAAAAGGCCAATTTTAGCGTGTGCTTCGATCTGGCCTTTTATCTTCCTATTTGCAGGCGCAGTAACACAGTACAGCTTGTTTCTATTTGAACAGTGCCTGCTTTGAAAAATAACATTGCCAAGATGTTTGTGATGGGAATAGCTTGCAGCTCAAGTGGCCCTACTGCCGGTTTGACATTTCGCTCTGCGATTTGATTATTTCCTGTATTCTTTTTGTCACCGGGTGAGCAGATTTTTTATTTTTTTTTTAAAAATAGTCACAGCTGTCTCCTTAAAAGGAACGAAGAAAAAGAGACTTAGAAAATTGTGCCTGCTTGCCTTTTCATTCAGCAGTAGGCAGACTGCAGATCCCCCAGTAGTCATACATTTGCTCAGCAGATACTGCTTCAAGGGCCAGCAGCCTTTCCTGCATGGTATTATTCATATTTTCTAATCTGCAGGTGGGTTTTAAATATTCCAAATCCGAGCTGTGCACCTGCTACACTAATGACAGTTTGGGGCACTCATTTATATGTCTGTACTGAGGAGACATAGCCAGCGCTGGCTAGACAAGTGTACCATGGCACTAGCAGTAAAATCTATAGACGATGTCAGGATGGTTTAGGGTTGACTTAGTACTTGATGGTGTTTTGTGGAAAACAGCAACAAATTTATATTGAAAAGTTATTTTATTCTTGGAAGTAAATTGCAGCCATTTGATGTACCATCAAAAAGCCTCAATCTTCTCAGTCAGTCACACTTAGCAGGTCCGAATCATAATGTAAAAATGGCACCCCACGAGGAACGGTGTAATGGTTTTAAGCACAGATGCAGGGTCCTTCTTAACTACTTTTTGCAGTTAGTTTTTTTTAGTTGTCAGCATTCTTCTGTGGTATTATTTCAGTTTTTAGCATATTCTGGTGTTTTCCTGATCAATCACAAAAAAATATATATTAGCTTAAAAATGACATCTGTAAAGTTATACTGGTATATGCACAAACAGAGATGAAGCTAGGCTTTCCCTCACTTCAGTTTCCTTCCCAGTATCTACCATCCAGTCTGCACAAAGTTCTTCAGACTAGTCGTAAGGCCAGATTTACCCTCTATAAACAGGGTATCTTGTAGTTCTCACCCACATTCTGTTAGGAGCTGTTTTGTCAGGACCGACTTGAGAAATCCCCACCCAAGCTCAGTACACACAAAAGAGATAGGTATAAAACGACTTTGTAGAGTTATAAAGGGGTTGTCCAAAGAAAAATTTTCAACCTTTTTTAAACCAGCACCTGGATCTGAATACTTTTGTAATTGCATGTAATTAAAAATGTATTATAGCTGGTGAGCTATTCAATAAAATGTATCTGTATGGTGCCTCCTGCTGTTCATTTCCTTATTTCTCTGTCCACCTGGCTGCATTGGTCACACATGCTCAGTTCTATTTACTGTTAGAAGATGTGACTGTTACAGAGAGAGACCTCTAGCAGAAAAGTCATGTCCCCTGGGAAAGGATACGTCCTTGAGCTACCAGCTTGAAATAAATCTAGCAGAATAATTGGAGAAATTAATGAGGAAATCTCTGGATCCATGTGAGTTACAGGGCTGGTTCTAGAAAGGTAGTTGTCATGTACTATATGTTGTCTGATTTTCATTTTTTACATCAATCATGGGATAACCCCTTTAAAAAATGTACCTGTGGAGGGCCAACTAGGAGGAATGCAAAGGTAAATGAAGTGCAGAGTAAAATCCTATAGTACAACACAGGTAAACTCTGAAAGCATTAAATGCAGTCTAACTGTTGAGGCCTGCTGTGGACATTGACATGCTTCCAGGCACCACTGGTACATAATAGTCTTATGAGAACAGCAAAGTCCTATTAGTGTCAGTTCTCTAAGTTCTCAATAGTAGAAGAACAAGTACCAAAAATGTCTACAAACACCTTATTTCTGCAAGGTTTGTTATGCTGGGATCCAGTTGGGCTTCATTGTTCACACTCCTGGATGAAAATGTCATATTCTAGGAAATCTGTAGGATCAGTGATGCTACTACAGTGCCATGTCCTTAGTACTCTCTCTGTGCCTCTTGCTTGTGGGTCTCACTGTAGATAACTGTAGATAACTCTTTTTGCACTCTGCAGTGGACTCTTAAGGTGGTCATACATATTAGTTTACACATTGGTGATCAAAATAGGCATTTTCAACTGAAATGAACGTTCATTGGTAGAAATTCAACCAAGAATGACTGTTTTAGCCGACCAATGACAGATCATTATCACCAGAAAAGAAGTTGGTCGAGTTTAACATTTTTGGCTCATAGTTGCAGAAAGATCTTTTGTGAGCGAAAGATACAGTGGGATGCGAAAGTTTGGGCAACCTTGTTAATCATCATGATTTTCCTGTATAAATCGTTGGTTGTTACGATAAAAAATGACAGTTAAATATATCATATAGGAGACTAAATATATCATATAGGAGACACACACAGTGATATTTGAGAAGTGAAATTAAATTTATTGGATTTACAGAAAGTGTGCTATAATTGTTTAAACAAAATTAGGCAGGTGCATAAATTTGGGCACTGTTGTCATTTTATTGATTCCAAAACCTTTAGAACTAATTATTGGAACTCAAATTGGCTTGGTAAGCTCAGTGACCCCTGACCTACATACACAGGTGAATCCAATTATGAGAAAGAGTATTTAAGGGGGTCAATTGTAAGTTTCCCTCCTCTTTTAATTTTCTCTGAAGAGTAGCAACATGGGGGTCTCAAAACAACTCTCAAATGACCCGAAGACAAAGATTGTTCACCATCATGGTTTAGGGGAAGGATACAGAAAGCTGTCTAAGAGATTTCAGCTGTCTGTTCCCACAGTTAGGAACATATTGAGGATATGGAAGACCACGGGCTCAGTTCATGTTAAGGCTCGAAGTGGCAGACCAAGAAAAATCTCGGATAGACAGAAGCGACAAAAAGTGCCGCTTGAGGTGGGCTAAAGCACATTTGGACAAGCCAGCTTCATTTTGGAATAAGGTGCTGTGGACTGATGAAACTAAAATTGAGTTATTTGGCCATAACAAGGGGCGTTATGCATGGAGGAAAAAGAACACAGCATTCCAAGAAAAACACCTGCTACCTACAGTAAAATATGGTGGTGGTTCCATCATGCTGTGGGGCTGTGTGGCCAGTGCAGGGACTGGGAATCTTGTCAAAGTTGAGTGACGCATGGATTCCACACAGTATCAGCAGATTCTGGAGACCAATGTCTAGGAATCAGTGACAAAGCTGAAGCTGCGCCAGGGCTGGATCTTTCAACAAGACAACGACCCTAAACACTGTTCAAAATCCACTAAGGCATTTATGCAGAGGAACAAGTACAACGTTCTGGAATGGCCATCTCAGTCCCCAGACCTGAATATAATTGAAAATCTGTGGTGTGACTTAAAGAGAGATGTCCATGCTCAGAAGCCATCAAACCTGAATGAACTAAAGATGTTTTGTAAAGAGGAATGGTCCAAAATATCTTCAACCAGAATCCAGACTCTCATTGAAACCTACAGGAAACGTTTAGAGGCTGTAATTTCTGCAAAAGGAGGATCTACTAAATATTGATTTCATTTCTTTTTTGTGGTGCCCAAATTTATGCACCTGCCTAATTTTGTTTAAACAATTATAGCACACTTTCTGTAAATCCAATAAACTTCATTTCACTTCTCAAATATCACTGTGTGTGTCTCCTATATGATATATGTAACTGACATTTTTTATCGTAACAACCAACGATTTATACATGAAAATCATGACGATTAGCAAGGTTGCCCAAACTTTTGCATCCCACTGTATTTCTTTGAAAAAATGGTTCCAGAAAGATCTTTCATCCATCGCCCAGTTTCATTGTAGTTGTATAGCCATTTAACTGTAACGGCCAATATGGACTGAAATGTGTTTGTCTGTGTTCGAAAACGAATATTCACCAGATGTTTGTTCAACCATCAACCAATGTGTCTAACTTGTAGGACCACCTTTAGTCTTCATTTGCCATGTGCTTTCTCTGCCTTCTTCTTGTGCTTCCTCAGCCACGGAAGAGGACAGTATACTGCTACAGAGGGATCTGGAGAGATTGGAGGCTTGGGCACATAAGTGGCAGACAAATGTAAGGTTATGCACATGGGAAGGAATAATGCAAGTCACCCGTACATACTAAATGGTAAAACACTGGGTAACACTGACATGGAAAAGGACCTAGGAATTTTAGTGAACAGCGAACTGAGCTGTAGAAACCAGTGTCAGGCAGCTGCTTCCAAGGCCAATAAGATAATGGGTTGCATAAAAAGGGGCATAGATGCCCGTGATGAGAACATAGTCCTACCACTTTACAAATCACTGGTCAGACCACACATGGAGTACTGGGTACAGTTCTGGGCTCCTGTGAACAAGGCAGACATAGCATAGCTTGAGAGGGTTCAGAGGAGGGCAACTAAAGTAATAACTGGAATGGTGACAGAACTGCCTGCCGGAATCCTCTGCCGCTAGTGTGAAAGTACCCTTACACTTATTTGTTTAGTTTTGCTTGCCCTAATCTCCCTAAAAGATCGTGAACATTAGTCACAGAGACTCAAAATTGCATTCACTTTCTAGCACATGAATTTGAACAGAATGGCTTCTATTATAACAGCAAAATACATTTTGAAACATGAATGGATTCATGGTGTAGTGATGTGGTCCATACATATAGATGTAGACACTTATATGGTTACTTTAATTTCAACAAACTTTGTATAAATCAATGGAACAGGTTATTATGATGGCAACCCTTGCCCATCACTGTCCCACTCTCTTGAGCGGGCACAGGAGCCACATCATTTAGTTTTCCATTCTGCTTTAATGGTGGTCTCAATCTGTGTGCCTTCCTTTTTCCACCTGCATCTGGCCCATTCCATTTGCCCTCCATTGCCCTGCTCCTCTGTTGCAGGCTGCAGCTTGCGCTGTCCTCTCAGATTTCCAGCCTTAGAGGTCCGAGCGTGCTCCTGACTTTTAGGCCTGGTTCACACCTGAGCGTTTTACTATGCGTTCCTACGCGCTGTAAAACGCTCAACAGGCGAAAACCCATGTTTCCCTATGGGCTTGAGAAAGAATGCTGCTAGAAGAAGAAAAAGGCATTTTTCTCTAATAAAATATATTACAAAGTTTATGTGCTTTTGATTTAGACAAAGTTTGTTGTAATGACAGTAACCATTTTTTGTAAACAGGCAGCCCATCCTCACTAAAAATGGATCTGAGCAGCAAATTGAGAGTTAGTGAAGATGAGGGGGAAGCAGAAGAAGAACTTAATAAGAGGAGAAGGAAGCATATTTCTCTGATAACATGTATTACAAATATTAATTTAAAGATAAAACATTTAATGACTGTATAAGCAGATATTGTAACTGCTTATGACAGATATGCTGTTGCATTGATACACGTCAGTCTGAGATCATTTTTCTATTGCAGATTCCCTAGATAAAAAAACATACAGAATGCAGTTACTTAGCAGAGATAGTCTGTAGTATAGAACTTTTGACCTTGACGAGTAGCAAGGAATAACTGAAGGAATTTATGCCGTGACACCGTCAATTTCTGTAGTACATTGCACGTTACAGCCTTATACATAAACAAACATTTAGGAGATCCACCAGGGGGGCCAGATGGAAGAACAAAACAAACCTCCTAAGTATCATCCTTATTCCCAAAAAAATCAATTAACCAAACAGTGTTCAGAATGTTGTACTAATAAAGCATATGGCATTGCCTTACTGTGTCTCATTGACAGTCAAAGAAGGAGAAGGTAGATGGCATTGACTACAACACTGTAAACTCTTCCCTGGCACACTATCCACCTCTCATTACAGGACAGGGGGTCCTCTACCAGTACAAGTTTATACTGGTAAAAAATTGCTCTAACTGTGGTTCGGCAGAGACTAAAGTCATTATTAGTACTTGCCTCTTGACAGAAGGGGAATAATGCTGCTGTATTAACTGAATGAAACATTTATGCCAGAAGGGAGCCATTATACTGGAAAAGTCTTATTTTTAACACTAGAATTAGAATTGTTTTGTGAAAGGAACTCTCTCTGCCGAATGACTGAAAAGCCAATATAGGGTTGTTAAAGTGCATGTCTTGTCAAGTGTTATATAGTGATCATATATTATAGGAATTTTTTTAAATAAAAAGATGGGGAATAAACTTATCTGAAATCAAGAAGGAAGAAAGTCCTTTAGTTATTTTAACAGTCTTGGCATCTGCTACTGGAAATGCTTGTAAGTGTCAGCACTATGTAAAGGAGTTGTGTCCCAAACTATGTCATTTTAATGTACTTAATTCAACATGAAAAACTGTTTATTTTGTCATTTACATTGTATTTAAACAAAAAATTCTCATTTGTGAGATATTAACTTTACTTGATTATAATAGTATCCAATGGTGTTTAATCTGTATAGTAATGTACATGTCCACCTAGTCACACATGCCCAGTTTCATCCTTCAACTGCCACCAGCTATAACTGGGAGCTGCAGCAGAAAAGACATGCCCCCTGGAAAAGGACGATGCGAGGTTCAGGCCCAACTCCTTTGATGTTAGAAAGAGATTCTCATATACTATATGACATCTGATTCTTCACTTTTTACATCAGTGATGGCATAAACCTTTAAATGAGCATTGTATCTAAAGGGCCCTTTAAACAGGCTGAGAATCGCACAGCTTATCGCTAACGAGCATTACCCGATGAGCAAGTGAAACGCTCGTTCATCGGGTAATCAGATCATTTGTGCGCATGCAAAAGGGATCGTTTACCAGCAGCAGATCGCGCCGTGTAAACGCGATCTGCTGCCGGCAAACAATAAGTCAGTATGGGGAAGGGCAACGTGGAAGAGATTGCTGCATGTAATAGCGGCGGTCTCCTCCTCTAACGATCAGCATATTGTCAGGAAGGAACGCTTTCCGAAAATCTGCTGCCGTGATATCGTCCCATGTAAAGGGACCCTTAACAAAAAAGCTCATACAAGTGCAAAGGGTCTCAGAATCAGACATAAAGTGACCTCAAAGGATGACCTTGTGTGGACTTGCAGTAATGGCTGATAACAGGAAGTTCACTTGACTGTATTGTAAATCTTCAGATAACACAGATACTCATGACATATCTCCCATGAGAACAAAGGAATCGAACATGTCCAATAACTTTTTATATAATGTGAATAGCTTTTGAATACAATTTCAGTAGGAAGCATATTTTTATGAAGGTCACAATTTGAACAAAGTTACTGAAGTCGCAGTGATACAGCTTAAACCTTATCATATTATTTTAAACAATAGTTGTGAACTAAGCTTCACATATTTCTGAACTGAATGTTATATCTTGAGTTCAGCAGAGAGAATACATTCTTCCCTTGCATCATGTTTAAATTGGTGTTCCAGCATTTTTATATTGATGGGCATCAATATCTGATTGATGGGAGTCCAACGATCCCACCCTGGCAGATCAGCTGTTCGGGAGTAGCCCAAGCACTAGAAGTAGGTGGCTGAACTAAGGTGCATTTCAAACTTGGGGCATTCTGGTTTTGAAATCCGGCACAAGATCTCAAAACCTATTCATTGTCAATGGGGACAAAACTGATCAGGATGCATTCTGTTCCGTTTTGTTGCTTTTTTTTTTGACTGAACACAAAACCACTGCAAGCTGTGGTTTTGTGCCCGGTCTACAAAATGGAACAACCTGGGTCCAGCAGCAAAATGGATGTAAGTTAATGATGCTCGATCCATCAGATGATTTTAGTGCCATTTTTAAATTGCCAGTCTTAATAAATGACCTCCTATGTGCTTTAGAAACATGGAAAACTTAGAAACTCAGTGAGGGTGCAACACAGAATTCTTATGCACCATGATATCATAAGACAGGAAAACTGTAGTGATGTCATACTATAGAAATAATGCATATACTGGTGTCACAGTACAAGTACAGACAATAATGCCACATTAGAGGGTTAGCTCACATAATGTTATTATAGAACTTGGATACCACTCACAAAAGGTTTTCCTGCACACTGTGACATCACAGCATTGGAGAAATGATGTCACAGCACATGCACGATGTATACAATGATGTCACATTGCAAGGATTCTGCACATAATGACTCAGTCCATATATAATGTACAAAGTTATACAGCAGTAGAGGAAAATGCATACAGCAGGGGCAAAAATGTAACCAAAAGGGTCAATATCCAAACTTGAAACAATATGGCCCTCACTTACTCAACTTTACCTCTAAATGCAGATGGGAATTATTGGTTCCAATAGAATAGATTATGCCTACTACCATGATAGTTATGTCTGTGTACACAAATTAATTGGACCTTTAGATTTATTTTTGAAGTATTTTACTATATTTCTGGAAATTTAACCTGTACAGGTGAAACTCGAAAAATTAGAATATCGTGCAAAAGTTCATTTATTTCAGTAATGCAAATTAAAAGGAATTGCATTAATGCAGCTTAAAATTAGAATTTTGTGAAAAGGTTCAATATTCTAGGCTCAAAGTGTCACACTCTAGTCAGCTAATTAATCCATTTCCCCTGAGCAAAGGGTACCCACAATTGTGACTTTGAGGATTCATAAGCTATAAGCCATAATCATCCAAATTATAATAAATAAAGGCTTGAAATATCTCGCTTTGCATGTAATGAGTCTATCTAATATGTTAATTTCACCTTTTAAGTTGCATTACTGAAATAAATGAACTTTGCACAATATTTAAATTTTTCGAGTTTCACCTGTAATATCTATGTGGACAGTGTACCAGTGCTGCATGACACACCATCTACCTGGTCTTAATTCTTAATTCCTGAATTACAATCTTCTTTTTCTGCTTGTAGGAACTTGTGCTACTTTGCAACAAAGAGCAGCCCATCAGCCGTCATCTTGGACCTATGGGAAGCACGGCATCCCTATGACGGAAGTTTGGATTCTTTGGCATGTGCATTAGAAGAGATAGGGAGGACACAAACCAAACTGTCACTGGTATCAGACACTCATACAGAGGATCCAGACTTCAGCTACAGCCGGCAGAATGGACTTTGAGAGGATACGTTTGTCCTGGATTGTGGAGGCTTATCTTCAAGACGGATTCCAGTCTTTACATGGGAAGACAGAAGCAAGAGGATAAAATTTCAACATCATTTATTCTCTACTTCAGAAGTAGGGATTAAGGAGGCGTCAATGATAAAGACAGCAATGCCGAAGACAAGTAGCTACTCTATGGAACAGTTGTGCACCATTCTTTAAAGGAACCTTAATGTCCAATAGAGTCTTTAGAAAAAGCCATCCACCAGCTTGAGAACTTGGAAGCATAGACGCTAAAAGCTTCCTTTTCTCTGTGGTCTTTAAAACACCTTTCAAAGAATGTGGTCTTTGGTCATTTAAATCACCAAACTCAAGGTCAGGGCAAAAATAGAGGTGAATATCACATTAAAAGGACGTGTTAACCTGTATAATGATGCTAAGTAGAGTCCTTCTGTATACAGCTTCCCCAAGCTGCTTTGCCTTAGAGAGAATAGAATGCAATAGCGACACAAATGATAATCCTTGGCATGTAGATTTTGTGATGTCTCTGCAGGACTGAATCCCATTGTACAATGCAAAGTTATCACTGCTACCAGTAATTGCAACTGTTGGCCAAAGTCAGTGTTTGCAGGTTAGCGTTCCTTTCGCAGAAGTGTTTATCAGACAGTGTGTAAATATATTGTGCAGTGTAGTCGACTCAGTAGAATCAGAATTAAAGACCAAGCACTCAAAGTGTATCTGTCAATTGCTCACAAAACAGGGTTGTTTTTTGCTTAAGTTGAACATAATTCCACTAACATTTAGAGATACCACCTAAGCACCTTGTTACTTTCTTTAGGCTGGCCATACACACTGAATCAATGTTGGTTAGACCCACTAACTTCAGCGGGATCAGCCACCAATCTAAGGGTCTCCATAATGTCCCTCATGAGTAAATGTTAGATACAGGAAGGATAAGAAACATTTCAATATGTCCAATCATTTGTTGCTGCAAGACATAAGCTGTCAGAAGTGTCTGGCAGAGACTTATACCTCTCCCCATCTCTTGCTGAACAGAGCTTATGGTCTTATAGGGGAGTCGGTAGGTATAGCTTTGTGCAGAATAGACCGTTGACAGCTATCTAATGTGTATGGTCAGCTTTAGTGTTGTGACTGATTCTTGATAAAGCTATATGACAGTAGATGCTTTGTGGAGTCAGTCGGGCTAGTTTAAGCTTACTAAGTATTCTAGATCAAAACAATGGAGTGGAACGTCGGTGTTGTCACCTCATTCGCTACATAACCCATTCATAGTGTCCTCTGTAACTGTACTGGATTTTTCATAAAAACATCTTTTAATTTCAATGCTGGATGTTTGAGTCGTGAGTCTGTATTTCTGGTCGAAGTAATAATGCAATACAGACAGTGGAGAGAGAAAAAATTTTATGAGTGGAAATGTAAAAGTAAGTGGAAAGTCAGATGACAGCTTTCATATATATTTCAAGCACCTACTGTTATAATATCCGTAGGTATGCCTGATGTTGTCTGAGCTCTACCATATTGTAATTTATTGTCTGGAGTTCAGTATGGAAAAGCTCAGTATAGGTTCCCAGCGGAGATAAGTCTTAACACTACTATGGAAAATGATAAGATTACCTACTTGACATATTTTAACTAAAGAGTAGTGATGGCCACACACATTTGATGAATGCTGGACAAACCTGCAAGTGCTGAAAAACCGGACGACCATGGCGTTGTGGCAACTCTCCTCCAATGGAAAATGTCAGGAAGGAGGGTCAATAATGTTAGATTTCAACATGCTTAATATTTTTATTCTCAATGGAGATAATCTGTAGCCAGAAGGGTCTAGTAGTGGCTTAATCCACTTTTCCTATTGAGAACACATACATGCTCAATCGAGCTGAGCATCCACCTATATGGGAGGTTGGGTGGAATAACTGTTGGCTGACAGCTACCTATAAGGTGTATGGTTAACTCAGCTTAACTCAACTAAGATATTATAGTGGTGGAACTGCATGAGATGTCATACCTATCATGGTTGCCATTGTTAACCCATTGTGTATCATTAAATCAGATGAGTTCTTACGGAACATTGGTTACTTTATGCAACCACCTTCAAATAAACAGCTATTTTACAATGTCTCCTGTAGAACTACAGTATAACATAATGGAAGAGATGGTTTTAAGTAATGGAAGACTCACAAAACCAAGCAGATGCTTTGGGACCATGAGTGCCCACCAATTAAAACACTGCATTCAATCCAAACATAGAGAAGACCACCCAATACTATGTGCTAAGGAACAATATACCTTATCCACACAGTTATACAACATGAGCAGGTTTATTGTTATGGGAAGAACACAAGGGCTAACACTGAGCCATGCCAAAATGATCATGCCAAGTATTCCCCGTATCGTGACTGGAATCACATATATTATTTTAGTTCGTGGAATGATACAGCTATATCTAAATGACAGGTGATTACCAACACAATTGTGCAGTTTTCATTATCCTCAATAACATACATAATAAAAATAACAATGAGCCCCAAAATTTATTAGTAAAATACTAATAGTTCAAAAAGAAAAAATCACTGGGGGGGAATTTATCATGAGTGTAATATTTGAAGTCGGTTTTTCAGTAGTCTATGTTGGTGAATTTTGCACCAATTTTATGAAATATTGCATGGTGTTTGTTAAGTTTGGTGTATTCTTAATCCTAACACCTTTGTCTAGAAATGTTACTTCAGTTTTCCAACACCACACCCTTGTACTGGAATGAGTTTGCAACTTTTTTATTTTTGCAACTTTAAAAAAAAGTCTCAGTGACAAATCTAGAGTAAAACATATTAACATAGCTAACCACTGCAACTTCACCACCTACTTTTCAAAACTAGAGTGGTGATAAAATGCAAAACGTTGCACATTTCTTTGTGCAAGTGACCTAGAAAAGTTGCTATGCCCCTATTTTGCAACTTTTTAAAGCCAGAATGTTATAGTGCAGGCATAATAAACTCCCCCTATTAACTTTACACAAGTAACAACCTTCAGACCTAAAACTAGAAGGAACAGTCAAATTCACTGAGCAATTTCTTGATGTATTTGTTGGTTCAAGGTACAGTATGGTAACAAAAAATGTGTGAAACTTAGCACAGTGTATCTTTTATTACTATGACTTGTAGCCATATAATTCACTGTTTTGGAATCATATATGTTACAATATATTTGTATGAGAATGCTGCCCATCAGTTTTTGATGGAGGCATTCATGACATAGGCATTCACTTGGAAAGTGCAATTACATAAAGGTTAGAATAATATGGAGGCTTATGTTATGTTGATTCTTATTCAGACGCATTTCTTAAAGTACTAGATAAAATCCATGGGCAAGAAGGTGTTTTGTATGAAAGACCATAGACATGTTTTTCTAATCTCATACAACACATTTAGAGGAAATCTCCTTGCAAAACTGATATATTGTGCTATGCCTAGTGCAGGGCCTGAGAGGGCGTTGTAAGACAGGAATTAAAAGACACCAAAAATAAAATGCCTGTGCCATGTCATGGCTGGCAGGTTCCCATCTCCGCCTTTCACAGCCCAGATGGGAAAAACCTCAGTAAGTGTTAGCACTGGGGGTATGGAGGGTTGTGACTAACAAAACATCAGAGCCGTCTGCGCTCCTCTGTTAACTCTCATAACAGTGGAAGCTACAGAAACAGTGTGGCTTGCCATGCCGGAAACAACAGAGCTCCGGCTGCTTAGTTATTTCCATAACTCCACCTACCCCCGGCCAGCACTTACTGTTTTTAATTCTCTCTTAGTTGTGATTGGTCAACATGAGAATAACCCATTAAATCCTTTTTTCTATTTTGTTATGTAATAATAAAATATAATTTGTATATGGATATACACACCTAACAAGTATAAACTGAAACAAAATGACTTCATCAATGACTGACCTCAATGGATGTCATGAGAATAGGACACTTGTTTGTTAATACAAATTCAAACCAACCAATAATACCCCATACACTAGGCAGATATGTATAGGTATAAAATGTCTCCTACAATTTATACAGTAAGGCCTCAAAGAGACATGGACATAATCACATTAAAATGTAACTTTTACTGATTAAGAATAAAAGGTAATGAAGACAATACCAAAAACTGCCACCTGTTCTCCTGGGTCAGGTAAGACCTTTCAAATTACCTTCTGGAAGTTCAGGTGAAGACTACACAGTATATATTTTTAATGTTTTTCTCACTGCATTATTTTGTTATTTTTTTTATTACCTTTTATTCGTAATCAGTAAAAGTTACGTTTTAATGTGATTATGTCCATGTCTCTTTGAGGCTTTACTTAATACAAATTCACCAATTTAAAGAGGTTATCCAGGATTTTTATATTGGCATATCCCCAGGATAGGTCATCAGTATCAGATGGGCAGTGGTTTGACCCCCGGTACACCCGCCAATCACCTGTTTGAAGAGGCCAATGCGCTCACCAGAGCTTCTGTGAGCACTGCGGCCTCCTTGCAGTTTACCAGGCACAGTGCCATGCTGTGTTTGGTATTGCATCTCAGCTCCATTCACTTGAATGGGACAGAGATGCACCTAGACGATCTTACTGATGTATGGGGATGTCACTGACCTAGGAAGAGGCCTAAGCACTCATGAAGTGTCGCAGTCTTTTCACACAGCTGATTGGTGGGGCTGCCAATACTCGATAGTCATCTGATCTGATACTGATGACCTATTCTGGAGATAGGCTATCAATATCAAAATCCTTGATAGCCCCTTTAATTAAACACAAAATACCAAGAAATTTCAGAACTGCCAATCACAGAACAAAGGATGAGCAAAATTCTGATAATTAAAGTTTTGAGGCAGAATAAGGATACAGGTTTCACACAATGTCAGGACATTGATGATTTTAAGGTGTTTCTAGGCCATGTATGAAAAAAGTAAAAAGAAACACCTGTTGAACATGTTCCAAAAGCAAAATGACACGGTTTACACTGGATTACAGTCACAGCAAGTGCCTCCAAAGCACATATTCATATTCATGCCCTAAAAAGCTAATCAACAAAATAGCTTCCATGCTGTACTACCTACAAAACAAAAGCTGCAGATACCAATAATATTTAAATCATCTAAAATTAATGATTTTGATCATTTTGCTCAGCTTTTGTTTGGAAATTATATGTGAACGATCATATGAGCTGATCAATGGCAGACTACTGTCTGCGAAAAATGAGATCTGTCCTGTTGGAATTTTGTTTTTGGCCAAACATGCATGATAGGATTGTCCACTTGCCATGTGCTGCTTTCCACAAGCCCACAGTTTTTTTTTTAACTGTCTACCTGATCTGTCTGAATAGTCTGGCATGTTGATAGTTGTACTTAATTGATTGCCCGCATTGGTCGATGATAGTATTATGCGTATGACTAGCTCAAGGGCATTTACTGGAATCCAGGCAGATGAGAGTTTGCTCAAAATTATTTTAAAAAATCTGCATAAGTGAAGTTTTGTCTAGTTAAAACAGTGCTCTTGTGTCTGAGAGAGTCCAAAGACAAAAAGTGCTAGGCACCACAGATTTTTTTTTTTCAAAGTATGCCAATTAAGGTTGAAACATTACAAAAGCATACTTGCCAATCCTTTAGCAGAGCCCACCAAGATAGTAGGGCATAGAACTGTTTCTGATCTAGACATTCCCCTTTTAAAGGCCATTTATGTGAAGCACCACAGCCCCCTCGCTGTACATCAGTACTGCGTAAGAACCGTTAAAATGGAGGTACTTTTGTGACACCCAGGAGATTTTCCAAATGTTCTAGGAGTCCAGAAGGTCTCTTCTTTTTCCAATTTTTTGGATATTCCAGGATGTGCAAGTATGCATAAAAAAAGACTTTCAGCCTTTACTGCCCGAGAAAGGTCATAAAGGCCTGAAATGCTGTCTCTTTTGGACATGTACATACCTTGGAGTAAAAGTTTTATAGTTCCTTCGGCCTCTTTTCTTTGGATTCTTTGGTTACATCCCACCAAGTACAGATCTACTCAACTCTTCTTTAGACTAGTGGCTTTTCTTGATGAGTATGAAATAGATAAGCTGCTCAATGAGTATTGGTCAAGGGAAGTCATTTTTTGTGTATGTGACTGATAATCTTGTCCATCGTTAGATGTTCTGTGTGGACAACTTCATCACAGTGCTACTATATATAGTACAGAAATTTAGTTGAATTTATTTCCCTTTGTTTCAATGTAATTAACATCTTGCGTTTTCCCCCTAAAGTAAACAAATCACTCAACAATGATCTCAAAACTCATAGCCAGTCGTCCAGTATATGCGTGGAAGTATTGTGAGGGATAAGTGTTCCATTCAAATGTGGTATTTAAAAGTTATTGTTATTGGTCATTATTCTAAAATTCATGTTTTGGCTAATGCCTCCTAAGGGAATTCCATGATTAGAAAGAGGTTCTAAAATCAGCACTGCATGAGCTGTGTTTAATTTTTCAGCCTGTGTCATGCCATGTTTTGACGGTTCCATTACTGTTCCTGTCCAAGTGAATTGGGATAAATGTTCTAGATTCAACCCACAGACAAAAGTGGCATGATTTTTGGAAAAAAAATGTAGCTTTTCCAATTTCATAACCCTGGACAACCCTTTAAAACTTGCTAGTTGGGCCATCATAATTTCTCTTTCATATGTTGGGCTGACGTGGTTTAGTATCTATAGTGCTCTACAACCTGTACAAAAATTAACTTGGATGACAAAAAAAAAAAAACTAGACTGTATTGGGGAATAACAAGTTAAAATAAAAACATTTGAAGTCACTGGGATCCAAAAAGTTATGCGTTTCAGGCTCCCATGGCATCTAGATAGTTATTCAGCCTCAAGACCAATCAGCAGAAGCTCTTTTCGGCTGTATACTGTACTCTCTGTGCCTTGTCCAATCAACAAAAATCCTGAATGTTACATATGAACACATGGATGGATTCCTAAAAAATAAAGAAAAAGTATGCACTAGCATCTTTTTTCAGCACATGTACATAACTCTATAAATATATATATAAATTAATATATATATATGAATATATTTGGTAATGCCAAACAGCTGTGTTATACTGTATTGAAAATTACCAGAAATACTGAGACAGTCTGGATGTTTTTCTTTCTGTAGAGTTTGCAAAACTTGTATGGCTGCTGCCTTTTGAGAATAAATGTACAGAAGTCAATCCTTGCATATTATTTACTATTAAAGAGGGTCTTTTATCGATGACTGTGTTGAATTATTTTATAATTTTAAATAGAGATGAGCAAATTCTATAGAATCAAAATTCAACCAGAACTTATGCAAAAATTTTAATTCTATAGAATCCGTATTTTTTATGTGATTTAATTTGGGAGAATTTTGCAAGGGGGGGGGCAGAGAGAGAGATAATATCTTTGACAGCTTTTTAGGACGGTTGAAGCACTTTCCATTTGATTAAAATCAAGTTGGGTCCAAATTGAATCAGACATCGCTAATTCTGAACATTTCTGGTTGAAAATTTATATCTCACATGGAAGGCCAGATTAAGGTTGGTAGGAGCCTCCGGAACACAGACTCTACTTCCATATCACAGCAGCATAATGTATAAGTGCAGTATGTGTCCCTCTGTAATGAAGCCTGTGGGAGATATGGAGACAGCTAAACCAACTATTCCATTAGACTTCACTACCTATTTTTTGCTGGAAAAAATCACCAAAATAGACATCAAGGTGGGTGGGTGCTGAAAACCTCCTAGTTGTCTGAAACTGCCGTGCCCTCTGCACTTTAAATGACAGGGCCAGGCATGATGACATTTCCACTGCTTAGCCTGTCAAAGTGGAGAGGGTTCGGCAGTTTCATGGAAAGGGGAACCACTAGGTGTGATGGAAATGCCCTTGTTGCTCCTAGAACCTCATTTTCATATATTACAACTGACCTGGCCCTTCTAAATTCAATCAAAGTGTAGAGGGTGCGGCAGTTGCAGAGAGAGCAGAGCCTCTAGGAGTAATGGAAACGCCCCCGTTGCTCCTAGAGGCTTATTTGCATATATTAAAACTACATTTTTCTTAGCAATGAGAGCACATATGACCATGAGACAGACCAACACTGATGCCTTCAGCTGCCAAGTGCACATGTAACAGGTCAGCCAGCTTCATAGGTAAAGATGCACTTTAATAGGACTATAAGCTTTCAGTGTAGTTACCTATAAATGGCACTAGAGAAACAACTTTCTTCCTTCTGGAGGATATCTACTGTACTTTGCACACATTTTCCCTGGAATCACACTTTGACTTTACTAGTGTGAGAGTGGTTTTACACACTTTTTTTTTTTGGCAAACAAAGCACCACTGCAGCTTTTGATGAATGGATCCATCAGGATGAAGAAGTATAAATCCTTCCTTTATATGTTCTATTCCTTTTGAATTCACATCTGGCTTTGGCTAAAAAAATAAAAATAATAAAAATTGTATGGAAAACTACAGTATCACAAAAACTCCAGAGCT
Organism: Bufo bufo; assembly: GCF_905171765.1. Classification (NCBI taxonomy): domain Eukaryota; kingdom Metazoa; phylum Chordata; class Amphibia; order Anura; family Bufonidae; genus Bufo; species Bufo bufo. Next base: position 730,850,127 of record NC_053389.1, on the reverse strand, counting down.
TTTCTAAGATCGGTGTGTGTGACCCTCTATATGTGGCCATACCATGACCATAAACACATGTGTTCTTCCTTACCTTTGTTTTTGTTTTAACATATCATGAGATGTGTGGCAAAAGACCAGATTTTGCGATATTGTGTCTGGGGATGTCTATCTTATATGTGTCTCTGGGTGGCCACCTGTTGGATGTGATGGGAATTGGAGCCTGTAAAGGATTTTACTATCATAACATGACATTGTATAGAATTTATTTATTGACAAATTGGAATCCTTAACCAAATTTAAGAGTGGACACCTCAGTATTACTTAGTTGCTTATAACTTTCTGTGTATGCCATTAATGTTAAATTTTACTGTATATGTTCAAATTTGTGGCAGCCCACAGACTCCTCTAACATTAACAACTGATGTCTCAGGGCTTCAGCTGCCAGGCTTGCGGTGATCAGCTGATCTCCAATGGATCCTCGTTTAGAAAAAGACATCCAGGTAGGACAATCCCTTTAACCCCATGACACATTATCACATAAATGTATATTATAATGTGTATGCGGTTGTTTAGAGCAGGCTTCTGCTCTAAGCCAGCTCCATACATGGCGGCTGGCAGTTATATAATACAGCAGGCACACGGCCACAACAATGAGGAACAGTGATGACACCAAACCTGGTCATTTAATTATTCAGATGCCTAGCTTAATAGCAATTACCGCATATGTGGAGTTAGGCAGAGGGAGGGGGATCCCTGACGAAGGAACCCGAAGGTTCCTAAATGCATTGGAGGTTTTTTGTTCCTTGGAGGCACCCGTAGCATTGCGGTGACGTCACACGCCCAAGTACCCTAACAGCGTACCTGCAGGTTCCTTCACGCGAGCATTCGCTGCCAGACGGAGCTTCGCACGCTTTTGAAGTTGAGCCAGAAGCATCACGGACAGAAAATTCCTGAACCAGCGGTGAAAACCGGATTATACCATCCATTCCTCATCTTCTGGACAGGTACAAAGAACGCCTTTATACTAGTAACTTGAATTAATACAATTAGCATTTGATATTAAAGTCCCTTATCACTCTCTTAACCAGCACGGGTATTTAAATCAGATTTTTTATATGTATAGAAAAAATTAACATGATAGGTATTGGTATATCCGTAACGGAAAAAAATAATAAATAGAAACACATGATTTGCCATGATCTTTAGTCCCTCCCAAAAATTGAATAACAGTGATTAGGGTTGAGCGAACCCAAACTGTAAAGTTCAGGTTCGTACCGAACTTTAGGATTTTTGGACCCCGGACCCGAACATTTCAGTAAAAGTTCGGGTTCGGTGTTCGGCGCTTTCTCAGCGCTTTTTGGAAGGCTGCAGAGCAGCCAATCAACAAGCGTTTAACTGTCTGACCTTAGAAGCCATCACGGCCATGCCTACTAATGGCATGGCTGTGATTGGCCAGTGCAGCATGTGACCCAGCCTCTATATAAGCTTGAGTCACCTAGCGCTGCACGTCACTCTGCTGTTACTAGTGTAAGGAGAGGAAGCTGCTGGACTGGTGATTTCAGGGAGAGCATAGGAGAGAATCTAACTCAGTAATCTACATACAATAAGTTGTGTGGGTGCAGGGCACAATCTTTTTACCCTGCCCTGAGCCCATTGACTAAAAAATAAATAACTTTTATCTGTCTGTTAGTTAGGTGGGCGGTGGCGGCGGCAGCGGCCATTTTATGCAAGATCAGTTCACCAGCACTGCTTCTGAGCTTTTGTGACATTCTAATTCAAGCTTGAAAAACTGCACTAATAATCTGGTTGTAAAAAATCACCCTTTTTTGGCAATATACAACATCTGGTGCATTTGCAGGATTAGTCAGTGTGCAATTTTAGCTAGAAATACAGGCATAATTTTCTGGGTTTTTTAAAACACCCTTTTTGTGCAAAATACACTATTTTACATCCCTAGCTGCATCCGGACGTGTGAAATTCAAACGTTATATACAGCTTTCATATTCTGTTAGTAAAATACCCACTTTTTTGGCAATATACAACATCTGGATTAGTCAGTGTGCAATTTAAGCTAGAAATACAGCCATCATTTTCTGGGTTTTTAAAAACACACTTTTTTCCCCCCAAAAACCACTATTTTACAGCAAGTGTGAAATTCAAGTTTAATATATACAGCTTTCATTTTGTGCACAAATCTTTAATTGCGGCCTAGTGTGGGTCAGGCCGTGTTAGATACACCCTTTATATACAGGGGTTATATTGTTCTATTAATAAAACACCCTTTTTTTGGGCAAAATGCACAATTGTTGCGCCCTTGCAGTATCAAGACATTTGAAATTCCAGGGTTATATACTGCTGTCATATTCAGTTATTAAACAAACACCCGTTTGGGCAAAAAAAGTTTATTTGGCAGTCTTTGCTGCAGAAGTCATTGTGAGATACACCCTTTAAATACAGGGGTTCTATTCAAATATTTGAAATACAGCCATTTTGTGCACAAATCTTTAATTGCGGCCTAGTGTGGGTCAGGCCGTGTGAGATACACCCTGTATATACAGAGCTTATATAATTCTATTAATAAAACACCCTTTTTTGGGCAAAATACACAATTTTTCAGGCCTTGCAGAATCAAGACGTTTGAAATTCCAGGGTTATATACTGCTGTCATATTCAGTTATTAAACAAACACCCATTTGGGCAAAAAAAGTTTATTTGGCAGTCTTTGCTGCAGAAGTCATTGTGAGATACACCCTTTAAATACAGGGGTTCTATTCAAATATTTGAAATACAGCCATTTTGTGCAAAAATCTTTAATTGCGGCCTAGTGTGGGTCAGGCCGTGTGAGATACACCCTGTATATACAGAGCTTATATAATTCTATTAATAAAACACCCTTTTTTGGGCAAAATACACAATTTTTCAGGCCTTGCAGAATCAAGATGTTTGAAATTCCAGGGTTATATACTGCTGTCATATTCAGTTATTAAACAAACACCCATTTGGGCAAAAAAAGTTTATTTGGCAGTCTTTGCTACAGATGTCATTGTGAGATACACCCTTTAAATACAGGGGTTCTATTCAAATATTTGAAATACAGCCATTTTGTGCACAAATCTTTAATTGCGGCCTAGTGTGGGTCAGGCCGTGTGAGATACACCCTGTATATACAGAGCTTATATAATTCTATTAATAAAACACCCTTTTTTGGGCAAAATACACAATTTTTCAGGCCTTGCAGAATCAAGACGTTTGAAATTCCAGGGTTATATACTGCTGTCATATTCAGTTATTAAACAAACACCCATTTGGGCAAAAAAGGTTTATTTGGCAGCCTTTGCTGCATATGTCATTGTGAGATAAACCCTTTAAATACAGGGGTTCTATTTAAATATTTGAAATGCCGCCATTTTGTGCACAAATCTTTAATTGCGGCCTAGTGTGGGTCAGGCCCTGTGAGATACAACCTGTATATACAGGGCTGATATTCTTATATTAATAAAACACCCTTTTTGGGGCAAAATACTAAATTTTTCAGGCCTTAAAGCATCAAGACGTTTGAAATTCCAGGGTTATATACTGCTGCCATATTCATTTATTAAACACCCGTTTGGGCAAAAAAAAAAAATTTGCAGCCTTTGCTGCAGATGTCATTGTGAGATACACCCTTTAACCGCCTCCGGACCGCCTAACGCAGGATCGCGTTCCGGAGGCGGCTCACTCAGGCAGAGTCACGCATCTACGCGTCATCTCGCGAGACGCGAGATTTCCTGTGAACGCGCGCACACAGGTGCGCGCGTTCACAGGAACTGCAGGTAAGCGAGTGGATCTACAGCCTGCCAGCGGCGATCGTTCGCTGGCAGGCTGTAGATGCAATTTTTTTTTACCCCTAACAGGTATATTAGTCGCTGTTTTGATAACAGCATCTAATAATATACCTGCTACCTGGTCCTCTGGTGGTCCCTTTTGCTTGGATCGACCACCAGAGGACACAGGCAGCTCTGTAATAAGTAGCACCAAGCACGATCCATGGATCCGCAAAACACATACGGACCTCTGAATGGAGCCTTACAGGGGGGTGATCAATGACAGGGGGGTGATCAGGGAGTCTATATGGGGTGATCACCCCCCTGTCATTAATCACCCCCCTGTAAGGCTCCATTCAGACGTCCGTATGTGCTTTGCGGATCCGATCCATGGATCCGTGGATCCGCAAAACACATACAGACCTCTGAATGGAGCCTTACAGGGGGTGATCAATGACAGGGGGGTGATCAGGGAATCTATATGGGGTGATCACCCCCCTGTCATTGATCACCCCCCTGTAAGGCGCCATTCAGACTTTTTTTGGCACAAGTTAGCGGAAATAGATTTTTTTTTTTTTTTTTCTTGCAAAGTCTCATATTCCACTAACATGTGACAAAAAATAAAATCTCACATGAACTCACCATACCCCTCATGGAATCCAAATGCGTAAATTTTTTTAGACATTTATATTGCAGACTTCTTCTCACGCTTTAGGGCCCCTAAAATGCCAGGGCAGTATAAATACCCCACATGTGACCCCATTTCGGAAAGAAGAAACCCCAAGGTATTCGCTGAGGGGCATATTGAGTCCAGGAAAGATTGAACTTTTTGTCCCAAGTTAGCGGAACGGGAGACTTTGTGAGAAAAAATAAAAAATAAAATTTCCGCTAACTTGTGCCAAAAAAAATAAATCTTCTATGAACTCGCCATGCCCCTCATTGAATACCTTGGGGTGTCTTCTTTGCAAAATGGAGTCACATGTGGGGTATTTATACTGCCCTGGCATTTTAGGGACCCTAAAGCGTGAGAAGAAGTCTGGGATCCAAATGTCTAAAAATGTCCTCCTAAAAGGTACTCATTGAAATCTGGGCCCCTTTTGTGCACCTAGGCTGCAAAAAAGTGTCACACATGTGGTATTACCGTACTCAGGAGAAGTTGGGCAATGTGTTTTGGGGTGTCATTTTACATATACCCATGCTGGGTGAGATAAATATCTCGCTCAAATGCCAATTTTGTATAAAAAAAAAGGGAAAAGTTGTCTTTTAGAGAGATATTTCTCTCACCCAGCATGGGTATATGTAGAAAGACACCCCAAAACACATTGCCCAACTTCTCCTGAGTACGACGATACCACATGTGTGACACTTTTTTGCAGCCTAGGTGGGGAAAGGGGCCCACATTCCAAAGAGCACCTTTAGGATTTTACAGGGCATTTTTTACACATTTTGATTTCAAACTATTTCTCACGCATTTGGGCCCCTAAAATGCCAGGGCAGTATAACTACCCCACAAGTGACACCATTTTGGAAAGAAGACACCCCAAGGTATTTCGTGATGGGCATAGTGAGTTCATGGAAGTTTTTATTTTTTGTCACAAGTTAGTGGAATATGAGACTTTGTAAGAATAAAATAAAATAAAATAAATCATCATTTTCCGCTAACTTGTGACAAAAAATAAAAAGTTCTATGAACTCACTATGCCCATCAGCGAATACCTTAGGGTGCCTTCTTTCCGAAATGGGGTCATTTGTGGGGTTTTTCTACTGTCTGGGCATTGTAGAACCTCAGGAAACATGACAGGTACTCAGAAAGTCAGAGCTGCTTCAAAAAGCGGAAATTCACATTTTTGTACCATAGTTTGTAAACGCTATAACTTTTACCCAAACCATTTTTTTTTTACCCAAACATTTTTTTTTATCAAAGACATGTAGAACAATAAATTTAGAATTTTTTTATATAGAAATGTAGTTTTTTTTAAAAAAATTACAACTGAAAGTGAAAAATGTCATTTTTTGGGCAAAAATTTCGGTAAATTTCGATTAATAACAGAAAAAGTAAAAATGTCAGCAGCAATGAATACCACCAACTGAAAGCTCTATTAGTGAGAAGAAAAGGAGGTAAAATTCATTTGGGTGGTAAGTTGCATGACCGAGCAATAAACCGTGAAAGTAGTCTAGTGCAGAATTGTAAAAAGTGGTCTGGTCATTAAGGGTGTTTAAGCTAGGGCGGCTGAGGTGGTTAAATACAGGGGTTCCATTCAGGTATTTGAAATACAGCCATTTTGTGCACAAATCTTTAATTGCGGCCTAGTGTGGGTCAGGGCATGTGATATACACCCTATATATACAGGGCTTATATTCTTCTATTAATAAAACACCCTTTTTGGGGAAAAATACACAATTGTTGCGCCCTTACATCATCAAGACGTTTGAAATTCCAGGGTTTTATACTGCTGTCATATTCAGTTATTAAACAAACACTCGTTTGGGCAAAAAAAGTTCATTTGGCAGCCTTTGCTGCAAATGTCATTGTGAGATACACCCTTTAAATACAGGGGTTCTATTCAGATATTTGAAATACCGCCATTTTGTGCACAAATCTTTAATTGCGGCCTAGTGTGGGTCAGGGCGTGTGAGATACAGGGTGTATATACAGGGCTTATATTCTTCTATTAATAAAACACCCTTTTTGGGGCAAAATACACAATTTTTCAGGCCTTGCAGCATCAAGACGTTTGAGATTCCAGGGTTATATACTGCTGCCATATTCAGTTATTAAACTAACACCCATTTGGGCAAAAAAAAAATATTTGCCAGCCTTTGTTGCAGATGTCATTGTGAGATACACACTTTAAATATGAGGAGAGCGTCAAATAATGGACGTGGCCCAGGTCGTGGTGCTGCTGGTGGAGCTCCTGTTGCAGGGAGAGGACGTGGTCGATCTGTGCCAGCTACATGCACAAGTGAAACCCCTTCCTCGGGTGCGAATAGGCAACAGAACCTACAGAGGTATTTGGTCGGGCCTAATGCGGCTCTACGACTGGTGAGGCCTGAACAAGTACAGGCGATAGTAGATTGGGTTGCTGACAGTGGATCCAGATCCTTCACATTGTCTCCCACCCAGTCTCATGCTGAAACACCACAGTTGGCACCTGCAGCCAATGTCCATCAGTCTTTCACCTCTCCCCCTTGCAAATCAGCCAAGCAGTCTGAGCCCCAAGTCATGCAGCAGTCTCTTCTGCTTTTTTATGACTCTGTTAGCAGGGTTTCCCAGGGCCATCCACCTAGACCTGCCCCAGAAGTGGAAGAGATTGAATGGACCGATGCCCAACCACTTATCTTTCAAGATAAGTACATGGGAGGACCATCGCAGCACGTTTCGGATGATGACGAAACACAGGTGCCAACTGCTGGGGCTTTCGAAAGTGTGCAGACCGACAAAGAGGGCAGGGGTGAAGACTGGGTGGAAGATGATGTGGAGGACGATGAGGTCCTCGACCCCACATGGAATCAAGGTCATGCAAGTGACCTATGTAGTTCGGAGAAAGAGGCGGTGGTCGCACAGAGCCACCAGCACAGCAGAAGAGGGAGCAGGATGCAAAAGCGGAGCGGTCGTCCTCTAGACAGTACGCCTGCTACTGCCCACTGCAGCAAGGGACCGAGCACACAAAAGCCAGCTCCAAAGTGTTCCCTGGCGTGGCAGTTCTTGAGACAATGTGCTGACGACAAGACACGAGTGGTTTGCACGCTGTGCAATCAGAGCCTGAAGCAAGGCATAAACGTTCTCAACCTGAGCACAACCTGCATGACCAGGCATTTAAGTGCAAACCACGAGCTGCAATGGAGTAGACACCTCAAAAACTAAGAAAGGTCTCTGGCTCCTCCTGCTTCATCTTCTGCTGCAGTCTCGGCCTCTTCATCCACCTCTGGAGTGACAGTGCCACCTGCCACTCTGCAAACAGAGGATCTGCCAGCAACACAAACACCTGGGTCACCAAGCATCTGCACAATGTCCCACGGAAGCGTTCAGCCCTCCATCTCCCAAATGCTGGAGAGGAAGAGGAAGTACCCCCTACCCACCCACGTTCACTAGCCCTGAATGCCAGCATTTCTAAATTACTGGCCTTTGAAATGCTGTCATTCCGTCTGGTGGAAACGGATAGTTTTAAAGGCCTTATGACGGTGGCTGTCCCACAGTACGTCGTGCACAGCCGCCACTACTTTTCCAGGCGAGCCATCCCTTCCCTTCCCTGCACAACCAAGTAGGGGACAAAATCAGGCGTGCACTGCACAATGCCATCTGTGGCAAGGTGCACCTCACTACGGATATGTGGACCAGTAAGCACGGTCAGGGACATTATATCTCCATAACAGCACACTGGGTAAATGCAGTGGCGGCTGGGCCTGAGGCGGATAGCAGTTTGGCGCATGTCCTTCCACCACCGAGAATTGCAGGGCGCTTCAGTTTGCCTCCTGTTGCTTCCTCCTCCTATTCTGCTTCCTCATCCTCTACCAGCTCCTCATCCTGTCAGCGTAAGACCTTCACCACCAACTTCAGCACAGCCAGGGGTAAACGACAGCAGGCAGTTTTAAAACGTATCTGTTTGGCGGACAAACTGACCACACCGCGCAGGAGCTGTGGACAGGGCTTGAACAACAGACTGATGAGTGGTTGGTGCCAGTGAGCCTCAATAATAATGGGCGAAATGGTTGGTGCCAGTGAGCGATAATAGGTGAAATCTCGTAGCAGCTCTGGGACTAGCCGGTTTGACGCACATCCCTTGCCTGGCGCATATGCTGAATTTGGTGGTGCAGAGGTTCCTTAAAAATTACCCCGATATGTCAGAGCTGCTGCATAAAGTGCGGGCCGTCTGTGCATGCTTTTGGCATTCTCACCCTGCTGCTGCTCGCCTGTCAGCGCTGCAGCGTAACTTCGGTCTTTCCGCTCACCACCTCTTATGCGACGTGCCCACAAGGTGGAACTCCACCTTGCACATGCTGGCCAAACTGTGCGAGCAGCAGGCGATAGTGGAGTTTCAGCTGCAGCACACATGGGTGAGTCGCTCTGCGGAACAGCACCACTTCACCACCACGACTGGGCCTCCATGCGAGACCTGTGTTCCTTGTTGCGCTGTTTCGAGTACTCCACCAACATGGCCAGTGCCGATAACGCCGTTCTCAGCGTAACTATCCCACTTCTATGCCGCCTTGAAAAAACGCTGCTGGCGAGGCAGGGTTAGCATGGCCGAAATGTGGGAAAGCTTTGTCAGCACGCCACAACAACCAGCACCACCAGCTGATATGGAACGTCTTAGCAGAAGGCAGCATTTCACCAACATGGTGGAGCAGTATGTGTGCACACGCCTACACGTACGGAATGACGGGTCTGCCCCCTTCAACTTCTGGGTCTCCAAATTGGGCACATGGCCTGAGCCTGCCCTTTACGCCTTGGAGGTGCTGGCCTGCCCTGCAGCCAAAATATTATCTGAACATGTGTTTAGCACGGCAGGGGGGTCATCACAGACAAGCACAGCCGCCTGTCCACAGCTAATGTGGACAAGCTCACGTTCATTAAAATGAACCAAGCATGGATCCCACAGGACTTGTCCGTACCTTGTGCAGAATAGACATGTATACCGACACTCACCACCTATTCTTATACTGCAGCGCAATTGCTCATTCTTGTATTTTGGATCTTTTACACTCTTTTGGAGTGTACCCTAACTTTAAACCAAAAACCTGTGTTGGCTACCTCATCCTCCTCCACCACCGCTTCCACCTACACCGCTACTCCACCGCCTTCACTACTTTGTCATTTACATTTTCGGGTGAAATTCACCAATTTTTGGGTGTGAAGTATCACTGCTATACCTAGTAGACAGTTTAAAAAAATAAATAAATTGTCAGTTACATTTTCAGTTGAAATTGAACAATTTTTGGGTGTGAAGTACCACTGCTATACCTAGTAGACAGGTTAAAAAAAATAAAAAAATTGTCAGTTACATTTTCAGTTGAAATTCAACAATTTTTGGGTGTGAAGTACCACTGCTATACCTAGTAGACAGGTTAAAAAAAATAAAAAATTGTCAGTTACATTTTCCGGTGAAATTGTCAGTTACATTTTTCGGTGAAATGCACCAAATTCACCAGATGTATAAACCACTGCTCTGCATAGGTGACAGGGAATTTCTGAAATTCTTCTTTAATCGATGCGCGCCACCTCCTTTGATTCAATGCTTAAACTTTAACAAGTTGTACCACATTTGCGCTTCAATAATTTGTCCCACAATTCCGCTTTTCTCTTTTGGCCAACATTTGCGCTTTAATACTTTGTCCCACATTTCCGCTTTACTCTTTTGGCCCACATTTGGGCTTCTGTAATTTGTCCCACATTTGCGCTTTAACAGCTTTTCCCACATTTCCGCTTTACTCTTTTGGCCCACATTTGGGCTTCTGTAATTTGTACCACATTTGCGCTTTAACAGCTTTTCCCACATTTCTGCTTTACTCTTTTGGCCCACATTTGGGCTTCTGTAATTTGTCCCACATTTGCGCCTCAATAACTTTTCCCATAATTCTGCTTTACTCTTCTGGCCCACATTTGAGCTTCTGTAATTTGTCCCACATTTGCGATTTAACAGCTTTTCCCACATTTCCGCTCGATCCCAAAAAAAATTTATAAATTTATCTGGTCTCTTTTTCTCACACTCCCTCTCCGGCGTGGAACCCTGATTCGCCGATAACCGTGATCAACATGGTAGGCTCAGAAAAGAACATCGAAAGTTGACAGAGAAGATATCCAAATGGATGGTGGATGTCACTGGGGCACCTCTACATAGGTGACAGAAACATAAATTGTAAAAAATCGTCAATTACATTGTCAGGTGACATTTTTCAAATTTTGCCGGATAGAAACCCCTGCTCTGCATAGTTGACAGGAAATAAAATTTAATAAAATCTTCATTAATTAATGTGCGGCACATCCTTTCATTCAATGCTTAAACTTTAAAAAGTTGTCCCACTTTTACGCTTTAATAATTTTTCCCATAATTCCACTCTATAATTTTAAATTTGCAAAAAATTAATCCTCCCTTGGATGTGGTCTCTCTTTCTCACGCTCCCTCTCTGGCCTGGAACCCTGATTCCCCACCACCTGTGATCACCATGGTAGGCGCATAAAAGAACATCAAAAGTTGATAGAGCAGATATCAAATTGGATCGTGAACATCACGGGGATGTGCGACATGGTGGGGCAGCACACGCCTACACGAACTGACTGACAGGGGTCAGCCCCTGCTACTTCTGGGTCTCCAAATTGGGCACATGGCCTGAGCTTGCCCTTTACCCCTTGGAGGTGCTGGCCTGCCCTGCAGCCAGTGTATTGTCTGAACGTGTGTTTAGCACGACTGGAGGGGGTTATCACAGGTACAAATTGGTACCAATAAATTGATTCCAATAAAAACTACAGTTTGTTCTGCAAAAAACAAGCCCTCGTACAGCTCTGTGGACAGAAATTAAGTTACGGCTGTCACAAAATCGAGACACAAAGAAAATGTAGATTTTTTTTTAAAATAAAAACTATACAAATCTGGTATTTTCGTAATCGTATTGATTTACAGAATATGGATGTCATGTCCTTTTTAGCGCACAGTGAATGCTGTTGCATCAATCCAAAACAAACTTGGCGGGATTTTTTCATTTTTCACCAGACAAAGAATTTTTTTCATTTTCCAATACAAGATGTGGCAAATTCAATGGTACCATTAAAAAGTGCAAAAATGTGGGGAGAAAAAATAATTCAAAAATGGAAATGGGCGCAATGTCTTAACTTGACCCTAACATTAATGGCTAGCTAGAAAATATAAAAAACATGCAATGCATTTTCCAAATCAATCTAATAGATTTCCACAAATCTGAACTGATTGTTTTGTCAATATCAGTGCATCAGTTAGTTATCCACCCCCACCGTTAGCACAAGGTTGTCATCTGGTTGTACAAGGAAGTGTAGTAACATCATTGATTTAACTAAAGAATATCACAGTATAAAACATATAATACAGTAAAAATGCCAAAACACCTGGCTGGGCAGTTAGGGTTAAATAATCTTGTACCTTTGCCTCCTCCTGTGTCATGAAATGGACCCCACAGACTTTAAAGGGTTTAAGCACTGTCCTTTGTTTTCTAATCACAGAAATAGTCATTGTTCCCTTCGAGCTCCGTCGGAAATCGGAGAATTTCCAACAGCACAATTAAAATGATAATTATTTCTGCTCTTTTTGTACTCTTCTGGGGATATGCACACTACTGATCTCTGTGAACACATATGCTACAAGAAAAAAGGATGCTCTTCTCTCACAGACAGCTGATCTATCTGCTTGGTTCCATCATGTGGCTTTACTTACTTTCAGTTAACCCAATGGTTAACTGAACACCTTGGTGATCCATAAAAAAGGGGAACGGACACACATTCAGTTTTTTTTATGCAGTTTTGGAAGCAGGAACCAGGAGTGGAATGAAAAAGGAGGAGTAGTATCTGTCCTTTAAACTTTCTCTCCTTTTATGATCTTTACTTGATTTTGGATTAAAAAAACTGCATAAAAAAACTGAATATGTGGCACCACTAATACCCCGTGTGCTCGAGCACGATACTTGAGTCTCCTCCCTGCACGTTTGTTGGCTGTAAGTACTGCCACTCACTGTAATGCCGAAGCCATGTTGGCTACTGGCATTACAGGGATTGGCTGTCCGGAACGCGTTATCGGGTGCTATAAAGCGTGGTTCGGCTCAGTGTTAGTCAGGGAGAACTGTGCTGTGAAAGGGACAGATAGTGTAGAGAATTGATTCAATTGAATTTTATTTTTTGTTAGGCAGGGTTGGTGTTAGAGACCCAAAAGTCCTTTTAAGGACTATTGTTGTGTCTTGCAGCAATATATATTTATAGCGCAACTTGCGCTAAATTGCATGCAATTGTTAGAGACCGAAACGTCCTTTTAAGGACTAGTGTTGTATCTGGCAGCAATATATACTTTTAGCGCAACCTGCGCTAAATAGCTTGCAATTGATATTATCTGCGATATATCTCCTGTGTAACGTGTACGCAGCCTAAAAATATCTGTGACATCCACTCTACTTTTTCCGTAGACGCTGCGGAAATCGACATTTTCTGCACTACATCTCCTGTTTAACGTGTGCGCATACTAAAAATAGCTGTGACATCCAGTGTACTTTTTCCATAGATGCTGCGGACAGCGACATTATCTGCGCTACATCCCCTGTTTAACGTGTGCGCATACTAAAAATATCTGTGACATCCAGTGTACTTTTTCCGTAGACGGTGTCCACTGCGGACAGTTACATTACCTGCGCTACATCTCCTGTATAACGTTTGCTCATCCTAAAAATATTTGTGACATCCAGTGTACTTTTTCCAAAGACGCTGTGGACAGTGACATTACCTGCGCTACATTTCATCTATAAAGTTTCCGCATCCCAAATATCTGTGACATTGACTGTAATTTTTTTCTTAGCCACTGGTGACAGCAGCGCCATTTCCTGTAGTACCTCTCCTGTAAAATGTTTCCACATCCCAAATATCAGTGACATTGACTGTAATTTTTCTTAGCCGCTGGTAACAGCAGCGACATTACCTTTGCACCATCTTCTGTATAACATTAGCCACTGGTGACAGCAGCGACATTACCTGTGCTACATCTCCTGTATATCATTAGCAGCTGGTGACAGCAGCAACATTATCTGCGCTGCATCTCCTGTATAATGTTAACCGCTGGTGACAGCAGCGACATTACCTGCGCTACATCTCCTGTATAACGTTAGCCGCTGGTGACAGCAGTGACATTACCTGCGCTACATTTTCTGTATAACGTTAGCCACTGGTGACAGCAGCGACATTACCAGCACTACATCTCCTGTATAACGTTAGCCGCTGGTGACAGCAGCGACATTACATGCGCTACATCTTCTGTATAATGTTAGCCACTGTTGATAGCAGTGACATTACCTGCGCTACATTTTCTGTATAACGTTAGCCGCTGGTGACAGCAGCAACATTACCTGTGCTACATCTCCTATATAACGTTAGATGCTGGTGACAGCAGCGACAGTACCTGCGCTACATCTCCTGTATAACATTTGCACATCCCAAATAGCTGTTTCATTCTCTGTAATTTTTTTTTTTAGCAGCTGCTGACAGCGACATTACATGCGTTATATCTCCTGTATAACGTTTGCACTTCCTAAATATCTGTGACATTCTGTGTACTTTATTTGTGCATACACTTACAAAACCTGCGCTACTGTACATGTGACATACTTGCAAGCACATATACCATTTAATATGTAGAAGGCGAGCAGTAAGTGATGGGGAAGTAGCCGTGCTGCTGATGGTGCACGCAGAGGCTGTGGCCCTGGGCACGATGAAACTGTGCCTGCTGCCAGAGCACAAGAAACACACTCATCCATGATACCTAGCTTCATGTCCCAGGGTGGCGAAGGACACCACTCTCGAAGTCAGACCAGTACGACCAGGTGGTCGGTTGGATTGCAGCAGATAATGATTCCAGTCAGTTAAGCACCACCCTGTCTTCCACAAAGTTCAGTCGCAGTAGCAAAGAGTCTGGTCAACAGAATCCTCACCCTGATCCTCCTTCCTCCCACCATCGAGAGTCTTTCCAAACAAGTGATCCCACACTCGGATATTCCAAGGAGCTCTTTTCATCGCCATTCCTTGATTTTAGCCTCTCGCCAAGTTTGCTTGAAGAGGGACATGAGGAGATCATGTGCACTGATGCCCAAACTCTTGAGCATCCACAGTTACAAGAAGATGACGGAGGGGAGTGGCAATTAGTGTTTCACGAGGTGGATGATGAGACACAGTTGCCAATAAGTCAACAGCAATTAGTGTCTCAAGAGGTTGATGATGAGGATGAGACACAGTTGTCAATAAGTGAGGTTGTTGTTAGGTCAACAAGTTAGGAGGATGACCAGAGTGAAGAAGTGGAAGAGGAGGTTGTGGACGATGAAATCACTGACCAAACCTGGGAAGGTGGCAAGCCGAACGAGGTCAGCAATACAGAGGGGGAGGGATCCGCAGCACCGCAACAGGCTGGAAGAGGCAGTGGGGTGGCAAAAGGGAGAAGGCGGGCCACACCAAACAGGCCAGCAACTGTTCCCCGGAGCACCCCCTTGCGGCAATCTCCCTTGCCAAGGGGTAGGTGTTCCGCAGTCTGACACTTTATTGAGGAAAGTGCGGACGATAATAGAATTGTCATTCGCAACCTGTGCCATACCAAAATGAGCAGGCGCATGAACACTACAAACCTCACCACCACCAGCATGATCCGCCACATGGCATAAAACCACCCTAATAGGTAGGCCAAAAGCCTGGGTCCACAATCAGTGTCTGAGGGTCACACCACTACCTCCTCTTCCCCTGTGTTATGAGCTGGCAAATCCCCTGTCCATTACGCAGGCCCGAATGCCTCCCGCCCTGCACCTGGACCTTCGCAAGCACCATCAGCTAGCACATCCACTTCTCTGGCCCAGCGCAGCATAGAGATGTCTATACCCCAGGCCTTAGAACAAATGCAAATTCCCAGCCACCCACTCACAGGCCATAGCACTAAATGCGAACCTTTCCAAATTGCTGGCCCTGGAAATGTTGCCATTTAGACTTGTGGACACTGAGGCTTTAAACGTCCTGATGGCAGCAGCCGTCCCTCGTTTCTCTGTCCCCAGCCACCACTAGTTTTCCCAGTGTGCCGTCCCCGCCTGCAGCATGTACCCCATAACATCACCCGTGCCCTGACCGACGCAGTTATTGGGAAGGTCCACTTAACGACTGACACATGGACAAGTGCTTTTGGCCAGAGATGCTACATTTCCCTGACGGCACTCTGGGTGAATGTTGTGGAGGCTGGAAGCGAGTCGTACCCTGGGATGGCACAGGTGCTACCAACGCCAAGGATTGCGGGCCCTACCTCCTTCAGGATTTCCGCCACCACCTACATTAGTGGCTGCAACCCCCCATTCTCCTCCTCCACCTCCTCCTCCACTTCCACCTCTGAATTCTCATCTTGCAGCACCAGTCAGCCATCAGTCATTAGATGGAAGCAGTGTAGCACTGCAGTGGTGCAGAGCTGTGGCAGGGTATAAGGGAACTCGCCACTCAACCTACAACTAGACATAGTTGTGTCTGATAATGGCCGTAACCTGGTGGCGGCTTTGTAGCTCGGCAAGCTCACACACATACCATGCCTAGCCCATGTCTTCCACTTAGTGGTTCAGCGGTTTCTCAAAACCTACCCTAATTTGCCTGAGCTACCGGTGAAGGTGTGATGTGTATGTGCCCATTTACGAAAGTCATCTACAGCTGCCGCCGGTCTGGCAATGCTGCAGCAGTGCTTGCAACTGCCAGCTCACCGACTGTTGTGTGACGTGAGCACGCGCTGGAACTCCACGTTCCACATGTTGGCCAGGCTTTGTGAGCAGCAGAGGGCAGTAGTGGAATACCAGCTGCAACATGGTTGTCTCCTTTTCAGTCAGCTTCCGCACTTCACAAACGACAAGTGGGCATGGATGTCTGACCTCTGTGAGGTTTTACAACTTTGAGGAATGAACACAGATGGTGAGCGGCGATGCCGCTATTATCAGCGTAACCATCCCACTTCTGTGTCTACTGAAACACTCGCTGCTCACAATGAAGGCGGAACAATTTGCATGTGGAAGAGGTGGAAATGGGGCAAGACAGTACACAGGGTGATAGCCAGACCACCCTCCGTTTATCTTCTCAGCACGAATTGGATGAGGAGGAGGAGCAGGAGACGGTTGACTCTGCTACAGAGGGTAGTACCCATAGCAGGTTTATTACATCTGTTCAGCGTGAATGGGATGAGCAGCTTGAGAGTCATCCTCCTGATGAGGACAGCAAAGTTTTGTCTGTTAGGACTCTGGCACACATGGCTGACTTTATGTTATGCTGCCTTTGCCTTGACCCTCGTGTTATACGCATTATGGCAACACCGATTACTGGTTGTTCACCCTTCTCGACCCCCGCTACAAAGAGAACTTCTCATCTCTCATTCCTGTGGTGGAGAGGACTAGCAAAATGGTGCAATAGCAGAAGGTCCTTGTGGAAAAATTGCTCCAAAAATTTCCAGCTGACAACGCTGGTAGCAGAGTATGTAGTTCCTTGGGCAAACAACGCTGGTAGCAGAGTATGTAGTTCCTTGGGCAACCGAGGAGGGGAGATAAGGGGAACACACATCAGTTCCAACAGAGGGAAGGCAATACTCTCCAAGGTCTGGGACAGTTTCATGACACCCCGCCAGCCCCCTAACCCTAATGCGCGACCTAGTGTCACAAGGAGAGAAAGGTTTTGGAAGATGGAGAAGAAGTACGTAGCAGACCGTGTCAGGGTCCTTAATTATCCCTCTGTGCCTTACAACTATTGGGTGTCCAAGCTGGACACGTGGCAAAAACTGCCGCTCTACGCCTTTGAGGTGCTGGCCTGCCCTGTCACAAGTGTTTTGTCAGAGCAGGTATTTAGTGCTGCTGGGTGCATAATAACTGGTAAGCGCATCCGACTGTCAACTGAAAATGCTGACAGGTTGTCTCTTATCAAAATGAACAAGGCCTGGATTGCCCCTGACTTCTCTACTCTACCAGAGGAAAGCAGCTGAACATAAAGGCACTTTAAATGTGTCTTTTATGGTGTATTGAATACACTGTATTCCCATGCATCCCTTCCACCACAAAAAAGGGTATATGGTTAAATCTTCCTTTTCTCATCCTCCTCCTCCATCATATCAAGTCCTCAACCATAATTTTTTCGATGATCAGTTCAGCAGCAGGCCCTCAACCTTAATTTTTTCCATGGTCAGATCAGCAGCAGGCACTCGCCCCTAATGTTTTAGATGGTCAGCTCAGCAGCAGGCCCTCACCGCTAATGTTTTAGATGGTCAGCCCGGCAGCAGGCCCTCACCCCTAATGTTTTAGATGATCAGCTCGGCAGCAGGCCCTCGCCCATAATGTTTTAGATGGTCAGCTCGGTAGCAGGCCCTCGCACATAATGTTTCAGATGGTCAACTCAGTAGCAGGCCTTCGCCCATAATTGTTTCCATGGTCAGATCAGCAGCAGGCCCTCGCCTCTAATGTTTTAGATGGTCAGCTCAGCAGCAGGCCCTCGCCAATAATGTTTTTGATGGTGAGATCAGCAGCAGGCACTCGCCTCTAATGTTTTAGAGAGTCAGCTCAGCAGCAGACCCTCACCCCTAATGTTTTAGATGGTCAGGCTAGCAGCAGACCCTCCCCCCTAATGTTTTAGATGGTCAGCTCAGCAGCAGACCCTTAACCCTAATGTTTTAGATGGTAGGATCAGCAGCAGGCCCTTGCTCCTAATGTTTTTGGCCGCCCTTTCGCTTAGTGCATAGGTTTTATGAGTGTAGGAGTCCCACTACCTGAAGAATTGTATCACAATGTGAATGAGGTCCTCCTTTTTGTGATATACAGGTTTTATCGGAGTGCCTCTTCCTTTCAATATTTGGCAGCACTTGCACTTTATATACAAGTAAATATACAGGAAAGAATGTTTCCTAACAATTTCTCCTCTAAAATCGATTTTATGTTTGGTTTTGTGCGTATTATTGTCAGTCTGTAAAATTGGCGCACTACTCTTACAACATCGTTCCCAGCAGTGACCTGTGAGTCTAAGATGGATCCAGACATCCTCCCGATGCTGGTACCGAACCAATTCAGTGGTGTTTACATCAATTTCTGTCATTTTTATGTGAACCAGACACCCTCTTCTCTTCAGAGCAGGGAGTGCCTGGTTTAATGCTCGGGTTCTCCCATTGTCTCCCATTGTGCTCGGGTGCTCGGTAGAGGACCCGAGGTGTTCTACTCGAGCACCTGAGCACCCGAGCACTTTGGTGCTCGATCAACACTAGGCACCACCTTTAGTCATCTATTATTGTGTTAATTGGCAGAACAAGCAAATTGAAACTAGTATGGTGCAGTACAAAGATGGAAAGGAGACTGATGTTGGCACTAGAGATGAGCGAAGTTTCGAAAAATGTAATTCAGCAGCCTTGCCGAAGTTCACCTAGAAATTTGATTTGTTCCAAATTAAATTGTCACGAATTGCTATAAATCTGGTGCAAAATATTGATTCAGGTGTTCTATATACTTGGTTCCACAAAATACTGATTGAGGGGTGGGATATACCTGCTTCTACAAAAAACTGATTAAGGGGTTTTATATACCTGCTTCCGCAAAATACTGATTGAGGGGTGCGATATACCTGCTTCCACCAAATATTGATTGAGACCTGCAATACACCGGCTTCCACAAAATACTGATTGAGGGGTGTGATAAACCTGCTACTACAAAATACTGATTAAGGGGTTCTATATACCTGCTTCCACAAAATACTGATTAGGGGTGCGATATACCTGCTTCCACAAAATACTGATTAAGGGGTTTGATATCCCTGCTTCCACAAAATACTGATTAAAGTGTGCGATATACCTGCTTCCACCAAATATTGTTTCAGGTGTTCTATATACCCGTTTCCACAAAATACTGATTTAGGGGTGCGATATACCTGCTTCCACAAAATATTGATTGAGGGGTTTGATATACCTGCTTCCACAAAATATTGATTGAGGGGTGCGATATACCTGCTTCCACCAAATATTGATTCAGTTGTTTTACAGTATATACAAGTTTCCACAAAATACTGATTGAGGGGTGCAATATACCTGCGTCTAAAAAATACTGATTAAGGGGTTCTATATACCAGCTTCAACAAAATACTGATTGAGGAGTGCGATATACTTGCTTCCACAAAATACTGATTAAGGAGTTTGATATACCTGCTTCCGCAAAATACTGATTGAGGAGTGCGATATATATGCTTCCACTAAATATTGATTCAGGTGTTCTATATACCTGTTTCCACAAAACACTGATTAATTGGGTGGTGCGATATACCACAAAATACTGATTGAGGGGTTTGATATACCTGCTTCCACAGAATATGATTGAGGGGTGCGATATACTTGCTTCCACAAATACTGCTCTTCTCTAGGGACTTTGGCACAGGGTCATTTTGAAAATGACAGGCAGAGGAAGAGTCAGGCCATTCCGCAGGGGTGGTAGGGGTCGGGCAGGTGCACCAGGCCGGAGCCTAAGTGGGAAGTTGGAGAAGGTGCGTGCAATTACGTCAAAGGACGCACCAGAGTTGGTTGAGTGAATCACTCAGCCTTCCGGTTCTGCACCCTCCTCATCCTCTGTATCTGCACCCTCATCACTCTCGGCTGTGTGCACCCCCAAAGACACCACCACCACCATAGCCCCTCCACTTGAGTCAGAGGAATAAATTTTCGAACCATTCTCAGACCTTACCGATGTGCAGCCATTCTTGGCATTGGATGAGGAAGAGAAGAGGAGGTATCAACGGCCGTCACCCAGTGGTCGGACGACAGTACCCAGATCAGCCCCGTCCCCGCTGTTGCTGCCTACTCCAAGATTTCTAATGTCAGTGGAGGTGAAGGTGACAATGATGACGTGTCGATGGATGTCACGTGGGTGCCCACAAGAGAGGAAGAGGAGGGGAGTTCAGAGGGAGAGACGGAGCAGCAGATAGGGAGGAGAAAGAGGAGAAGCAGGCAGAACTTGCAGTGCACAGGAGGCAAAAAGCAGACTGCAAATGTATCTGGAGCGAGCCATCCACCATGTACGGTAACATCTGGCGCTCCCAGGACACCGGCACATGGCTCCGCAGTTTGGGCTTTTTTAACATGTCAGCTGCTGACAATAGTGTTGCCATCTGCAGCACTCACCTAGGGATGACCACCTTAAGAAGGCACCTGGAATCCCATCACCGAGCCCAATGAGAGCAACGCAGTCAGAACCCACAAAGCCACACTCCCGGCACTCCGCGTCTTGCCTCTTCTCTTTCTCCTCTCTCCTCCTATTTGTCCTCCACTCCACCTTCCACCGTGCCGTTGTTACCGGATAACCCTCTTGCCCAACAGCTGACAGCTGGCTTGTCGGAACTGCTAGCCCGCCAACTACTGCCATATATACTGGTGGACTTGAAGGCCTTTAGAAAATTGGTGGCCATTGGCACACCGCAATAGAAGGTCCCCAGAAGGAAATATTTTTCCCAGAAAGGACATTCCAGAGCTATATGGCCATGTTCAGCGGCAATTGAATATATCTCGGACACACAGTATCGGTGCCAAGATACATCTGACCACAGACACGTGGTCTAGCAAACACAGGCAGGGAAGGTACATAACTTTTACTGCCCACTGGGTGAACCTTCTGACAGCCGTCAATCATGTAACCTGTGACACCCGTGTGGATTTGGTGTTACCATTACGAATTGCATGCAGACATGCCTCTTCTTCTCCTCCTCCTACTCCATCCTTCATCTCCTCCTCGGCTGACTCATCCTTTTCCATTGCTACCGCCTCTTCCGCTGCACCCCGCAAGCTCCACAAGACCTATTCAACGTGCCAGGTGAGACGTTGCCATGCTATGCAGCGGTTGTTGTGCCTGGAAGCCAAGAGCCACACCGGTCCTGCACTGATTTCAGCTCTGCGGTTACAGGCCGATCAGAGGCTAACCCCGCTTAATTTGACAGTTGGTAAAGTGGTGTGCGACAATGGTGCCAATCTGCTGAGCACGCTGAAACAGGGCAAAATGACACACGTGCCGTGCACGGCACACGTCCTAAACTTAATCATACAGCGATTCATTGCCAAATACCCTGGAGTCCAGGATAAATCTCTGGCCATTTTAGAAGATCTTACACAGCCATGGCTCGCCTTGCTAACGTTCAGCGGCGACACCATCTGCCCGTCAGACGTCTGACAGCCCAACGCGATAGAACTCCACCTTGTATATGATTCATAAGCTACTCCAGCAGCAACATGCCGGTAACGACTACCTGTACAAAATCTGCAGCAGGACAGGTTGTGGGGAGCTTGCGTTCTTTTCACCGCACCAGTGGGTGCTCATGCGCGACGCATGCAGACTTATGCGGCCATTTGATGAGATCACCATACTGGTCAGTCGCAGCAAGGGCACCATCAGTGACATCGTACCTTACACCTTCTTTCTGGAGTGTGCATTGCATCGTGTCATTGATCAAGCAGTCGAGGAGCAGGAGCTGGAAGATGAGGAAGTTCCAATGCTTAATGAATTCCCAAAGGGGGGTGCTACTCCATCTGAGTCAGCAGAAGTCTGAAGAGGAGTCAGAGGAGGATGGTGGATGGGGGGAGGAGGAGCAAGAAGAACAGGCTTTGAGGGGGACTTTTAACTTTTTGGGGATCCCTGATGTTGTCTGTGGCTGGGGGGAGGAGACCGAGGACATTCTCCTGGGCGATGTGCAGGAACCAGGGCACTCCACCGATTCCAATTTAGTGCAAATGGGGCCTTCATGCTCCAGCGTTTAAAGAGAGACCCCCGTATAAAAGCATAAAGGGCAAGGACCAGTACTGGGTGGGAATGTACTTAGACCCCCGGGACAAACACAAAATGGCGGACATGTTACCAGCATCACAGAGGGCTGTCAGAATGCAACATTTCCAGGCCTTGCTGCAAGAGATGCTGCATTCTGCTGTTGCGGGCGCTGGCAGAGGAATTTCCACCCACAGTGAAACAGGTGCTGGTACCAATCCTACCGCGCCTACAAGAAGAGGGCGGTTTGTAGATTTGTTGATCACTTCGGATATGAGATCATTCTTGCAGCCAACCCATCGAGAGCCGCCCTCCAGATCACACTTCAGGAAATGCCTAGACCAACAGGTGTCCGACTGTATTGTGTTAATGGCCGATGTGGACACTCTGAGAAGCAAGGAACCCCTGGACTACTGGGTGTGCAGGCTTGACCTGTGGCCAGAGCTGGCACAACTTGCCATGGAACTCTTGGCTTTCCCCTCGTCGAGTGTCCTATCGAAAAGGACGTTCTGCGCTGCAGGGGGGATCGTGACTGATAAGCGTACTCGCCTAGATCACGACAGTGTGGACTACCTCACATTTCTAAAAATGAATGAGGCATGTATCTCGGAGGAATTCAACACCTGTGATGACCACGTGTAATTGAATTTCCTCATGCCAGCCCACACATATCAGCCACCACACAAAACAAAAAATGGTCCTTGTCTTATGTATATACAGCGGCATAAAAGGCTCTTTCTGTCAAATGAATGCCTAATTTTTGGGGCCTCTTCTCCGGTAGCCTACAGTAAAAAAAAATTCCAGTGACCGCTTAATTTACCTCCAGACACATGATCACTAGTTCTTTTCAGGTGAATGCCAAATTTTTGGGGCCTGTACTGACCTACAGTAAAATTTTTAGCCGGTTACTCACTTGTTCTTTTCTGTTCGGTGAATGCCTAATGTTTGGGGCCTGTACTTCACTGGCCTGCAATAAAATTATTATCCACTGACCGCCTAATATACTCCAGCCACATAATCACTTGTTCTTTTCTGTCAGATAAATGCATCATTTTTGAGGCCTATACTCCCCTGGCCTACAGTAAAATTGGTATCCATTGACCGCCTAATATACCACCAGCCACATATTCACTTGTTCTTTTCTGTCAGGTGAATGCATAATTTTTGGGGCCTGTACTCCACTGGCCTACAGTAAAATTGTTATCCACTCACCGTCTAATATACCTCCAGTCACATAATCACAAGTTCTTTTCTGTTAGGTAAATGCATAGTTTTTGGGGCCTGTACTCCACTGGCCTACAGTAAAATTGTTATCCACTGACCGCAAAATAAACCTCCAGCCACATAATCACTTGTTCTTTTCTGTCAGGTAAATGCATAATTTTCGGGGCCTATACTCCACTGGCCTACAGTAAAATTGTTATCCACTGACCGCCTAATATACCACCAGCAACATAATCACTTGTTCTTTTCTGTCCAGTGAATGCCTAATGTTTGGGGCCTGTACTTCACTGGCCTGCAGTAAAATTGTTATCCACTTACCGCCTAATATACCTCCAGCCACAAAATCACTTGTTCTTTTCTGTCCAGTGAATGCCTAATGTTTGGGGCCTGTACATCACTGGCCTGCAGTAAAATTGTTATTCACTGACCACCTAATATACCTCCAGCCACAAAATCACTTTTTCTTTTCTGTCAGGTGAATGCCTAATGTTTGGGGCCTGTATGTCACGGATGGTGTTGCAGAAAACCGGGAGTTATAAATAAACATCCGACTGACTTGATCCCAAACTAAGGAACATATGGGTGAGCCCTATAAAACCCCTAGAGCTCTCCCTGACTGCTTTGCCCATGCAAAGATCTTTATGATAGATAATTGCATGCCCTCGTACCTAGACTGTGTGACACCTGAAAACCCTATAATAGTGAGGGGACACGACCACCGGCTCCCTGCACTTAATACGGAGGAAGTCAGGGTCACCTAGAATCAAGCCAGCACAGAAACACAAATAAAGGAAAAGACTTATCTGAGGAAACAGCAGTTGCAGCCTCTGGCAGTGAACACAATCCAGGAAGTAGTATAAACCGCAAAGTGAGGCAGTATGGGAGGGAATATAAAGGGAGGCAATCAGTGTAAATAGATGACAGCTGGGAAAAGGAAAAGAGATGACAAAGTGAAACCAAAACAAAGAACATCCTGCAAGAGGTACAGAAGCTCTACCAGAGCTGTTGTCGGGATTCGAACCCGTGACCAGCCACATCCCAGGCGGTAGCCCTGCTTACTAGGCTACCGTCCTCTCTGGACATTACTCCCTGAAACCTATTATGTAACCTCAGTCTTGCCAAGCCTTGCTCATCACCCTTGATTCCCCACACCTGGTACTTCCCTATATAAGTCCAGCCCCTTGCACTCTAGCTTGCTGATTATTGAGCTCCTGAGCCTTGATCAAGCTTCTCCTCATCTGCTGCTCTTGCTACAACTGGAAGTCCACTGCTGACCAGGAATTGCCTACCGACTACTCTTCTGCTTGTCCCTACCTACTGAACTGCTGCCACCGTTGCCATCCGGATTGTCTGACTACGCTTACTGCCGCCTGCCCTGACCCACCGCCTGCCTACCGACTACTCTTCTGCTTGTCCCTACCTACTGAACTGCTACCACCGTTGCCATCTGGATTGTCTGACCACGCTTACTGCCGCCTGCCCTGACCCACCGCCTGCCTACCGACTACGCCTCTGCCAGACTTCCTGCACCTACTACCTGCCTGCGGTCCTTGCCACTGGGCTCCACTCGTACCTCCAGCCAGCGGTCCTCTGACTCAGGTGAGCCTGTAGGACTGTTACAGCTGTACCAAGAGGTACAGAACGTCTACCAGAGCTTCTCAGAGAGCTGGCGGTGACACTGTACTTCACTGGCCTGCAGTATAATTGTTATCCACTGACCGCCAAATATACCTCCAGCCACATAATCACTTGTTCTTTTCTGTCAGATAAATGGATAATATTTGGGGCCTTTACTCCACTGGCCTACAGTAAAATTGTTATCCACTGACCGCCTAATATACTACCAGCCACATATTCACTTGATCTTTTCTGTCAGATAAATGCATAATTTGTGGGGCTTGTACTCCACTGGCCTGCAGAAAAATTGTTATCCACTGATCGCCTAATATACCACCAGCCACATAATCACTTGTTCTTTTCTATTAGGTGAATGCATAATTTTTGGGGCTTTTACTCCACTGGCCTACAGTAAAATTGTTATCCATTGACCGTCTAATATGCCTCCCGTCACATAATCACAAGTTATTTTCTGTTAGGTAAATGCATAATTTTCAGGGCCTGTACTGGCCTACAGTAAAATTGTTATCCACTGACCGCCTAATATACCTCCAGCCACATAATCATTTGTTCTTTTCTGTCAGGTAAATGCCTAATTTATGTACTCTACTGGCCTACAGTAAAATTGTTATGCACTGACAAAATAATATACCTCCAGCCACATTTTGGACCCGTAATCCTGTGGCCTAAAATAAAAATTTTCTAGGCTTTAGCAGAGCACATTTTTGACTGTTTCCCTTTAAGATGCATAAAAATGGCCCCTGATTAAAATACATATTTTTTGCGGGGATTTTTGTCATTGATCCCCCTCTGGTATGTCACTGTCCATGCTGTGGGACTATTTGTGCACTTTTAGTAGGTATTTGGTGGCTGCAAATATGACCTGAAGTTTTTTCAGATTCACCTGCCATTAAAGTGAATGGGGCCCGCCGCGAACCCGCGGTTCACGAACATTTGATCGCGAAACGTCCCGGCTAGGGTTGAGCGAACACGAACTGTAAAGTTCAGGTTCGTACCGAACTTTAGGATTTTTGGACCCCGGACCCGAACCCGAACATTTCCGTAAAAGTTTGGGTTTGGGTTCGGTGTTCGGCGTTTCCTTGGCGCTTTGTAAAAGGCTGCACAGCAGCCAATCAACAAGCGTCATGCTACTTGCCCCAAGAGGCCATCACAGCCATGCCTACTAATGGCATGGCTGTGATTGGCCAGAGCAGCATGTGACCCAGGCTCCATATAAGCTTGAGTCACGTAGCGCTGTACGTCACTCTGCTGTTACAAGTGTAGGGAGAGGATGCTGCTGGACTTGTGATTTCAGGGAGAGAATAGGAGAGAATCTAACTCCGCGATCTACAGACAAATAGTTGTGTGGGTGCAGGGCACAATCGTTTTACTCTGCCCTGAGCTCATTGACCAAAAAATACTGACTTTTAGAATTCTGTCAGTTAGGTGGGTGGCGGCGGCGGCCATTTTATGCATGCTCAGTGCACCAGCACTGCATCTGAGCTTTTGAGACATAGCAAATCACTATTTTTTTTGGGGCAAACTACAGCATCTGGATTAGTCAGTGTGCAATTTAAGGTAGAAATACAGCCATCATTTTCTGGGGTTTTAAAAACACACAATTTTTTTTTTTTAAAACAGTATTTTCCAGATCTGAGAGTGTTAGATTCAAGTTTAATATATACAGCTTTCATATTCTGCTAGCAAAAAAAGACTTTTTGGGCAATCTACAACATCTGGATTAGTCAGTGTGCAATTTAAGCTAGAAATACACCTATCATTTTCTGGGTTTTAAAAAACACTATTTTCAGGCCTTGCAGCATCAGCACGTGTGAAATTACAGGCTTATACACTGCTGTCAAATTCAGTTTTTAAACAAACACTCATTTGGGCACCAAAAAATTAGTTGACAGCCTTTAATGCAGATGTCATTGTGAGATACACCCTTAATACATTTGGGTTACATTAAGAGATTTTAAATACCGCCATTTGGTGTGCCAGTATTGAATTCAGGCCTACACTGGTTCAGGCCCTGTGAGATACTCCCTCTACATACAGGGGTTTGATTCAGGGATTTGAATAAAAGCCATTTGAAATACAGCCATTTTGTGCGAAGAAATCTTTAATTCAGGCCTACACTGATTTAGGGCGTGTGAGATCCCCCCTATACATACAGGGGTTTGTTTCAGCCATTTGAAATACAGCCATTTTGTGCAGATATATTTACTTCAGACCTACAGAGGTTCAGGCCCTCTGAGATACTACCTGTACATACAGGGGTTTGAATTAGGCATTTGAAATACAGCCATTTGAAATACAGCCATTTTGTGCAAAGATATATTTACTGTAGGCCTACAGAGGTTCAGGCCTTCTGAGATACTACCTCTACATACATGGGTTTGAATTTGGCATTTGAAATACAGCCTTTTTGTGCAAAGATATATTTACTTCAGGCCTACAGAGGTTCAGGCCCTCTGTGTTACTGCCTCTACATACAGGGGTTTGAATTAGGCATTTGAAATACAGCCATTTGAAATACAGCCTTTTTGTGCAAAGATATATTTACTTCAGGTCTACAGGGGTTCAGGCCCTGTGAGATACCACCTCTACATACAGGGGTTTGAATTAGGCATTTGAAATACAGCCATTTGAAATACAGCCTTTTTGTGCAAAGATACACTGCTCAAAAAAAATAAAGGGAACACTTAAACAACACAATGTAACTCCAAGTCAATCACACTTCTGTGAAATCAAACTGTCCACTTAGTAAGCAACACTGAGTGACAATCAATTTCACATGCTGTTGTGCAAATGGGATAGACAACAGGTGGAAATTATAGGCAATTAGCAAGACACCCCCAATAAAGGAGTGGTTCTGCAGGTGGTGACCACAGACCACTTCTCAGTTCCTATGCTTCCTGGCTGATGTTTTGGTCACTTTTGAATGCTGGCGGTGCTTTCACTCTAGTGGTAGCATGAGACTGAGTCTACAACCCACACAAGTGGCTCAGGTAGTGCAGCTTATCCAGGATGGCACATCAATGCGAGCTGTGGCAAGAAGGTTTGCTGTGTCTGTCAGCGTAGTGTCCAGAGCATGGAGGCGCTACCAGGAGACAGGCCAGTACATCAGGAGACGTGGAGGAGGCCGTAGGAGGGCAACAACCCAGCAGCAGGACCGCTACCTCCGCCTTTTTGCAAGGAGGAACAGGAGGAGCACTGCCAGAGCCCTGCAAAATGACCTCCAGCAGGCCACAAATGTGCATGTGTCTGCTCAAACGGTCAGAAACAGACTCCATGAGGGGGATATGAAGGCCCGACGTCCACAGATGGAGGTTGTGCTTACAGCCCAACACTGTGCAGGACGTTTGGCATTTGCCAGAGAACACCAAGATTGGCAAATTCGCCACTGGCACCCTGTGCTCTTCACAGATGAAAGCAGGTTCACACTGAGCACATGTGACAGACGTGACAGAGTCTGGAGACGCCGTGGAGAACGTTCTGCTGCCTGCAACATCCTCCAGCATGACCGGTTTGGCATTGGGTCAGTAATGGTGTGGGGTGGCATTTCTTTGGAGGGCCGCACAGCCCTCCATGTGCTCACCAGAGGTAGCCTGACTGCCATTAGGTACCGAGATGAGATCCTCAGACCCCTTGTGAGACCATATGCTGGTGCGGTTGGCCCTGGGTTCCTCCTAATGCAAGACAATGCTAGACCTCATGTGGCTGGAGTGTGTCAGCAGTTCCTGCAAGACGAAGGCATTGATGCTATGGACTGGCCTGCCCGTTCCCCAAACCTGAATCCAATTGAGCACATCTGGGACATCATGTCTCGCTCTATCCACCAACGTCACGTTGCACCACAGACTGTCCAGGAGTTGGCAGATGCTTTAGTCCAGGTCTGGGAGGAGATCCCTCAGGAGACCGTCCGCCACCTCATCAGGAGCATGCACAGGCGTTGTAGGGAGGTCATACAGGCACGTGGAGACCACACACACTACTGAGCCTCATTTTGACTTGTTTTAAGGACATTACATCAAAGTTGGATCAGCCTGTAGTGTGTTTTTCCACTTTATTTTGAGTGTGACTCCAAATCCAGACCTCCATGGGTTCAAAAATTTGATTTCCATTTTTTTTATTTTTGTGTGATTTTGTTGTCAGCACATTCAACTATGTAAAGAACAAAGTATTTCAGAAGAATATTTAATTAACTCAGATCTAGGATGTGTTATTTTTTGTGTTCCCTTTATTTTTCTGAGCAGTGTATATTTACTGCAGGGCTACAGAGGTTCAGGCCCTCTGAGATACTACCTCTACATACAGGGGTTTGAATTAGGCATTTGAAATACAGCCATTTGAAATACAGCCTTTTTGTGCAAAGATATATTTACTTCAGGCCTACAGAGGTTCAGACCCTGTGAGATACCACCTCTATATACAGGGGTTTGAATTAGGCATTTGAAATACAGCCATTTGAAATACAGCCTTTTTGTGCAAAGATATATTTACTTCAGGCCTACAGAGGTTCAGACCCTGTGAGATACCACCTCTACATACAGGGGTTTGAATTAGGCATTTGAAATACAGACTTTTTGTGCAAAGATATATTTACTTCAGGCCTACAGAGGTTCAGGCCCTGTGAGATACCACCTCTACATACAGGGGTTTGAATTAGGCATTTGAAATACAGCCATTTGAAATACAGCCATTTTGTGCAAATATATATTTACTTCAGGCCTAAAGAGGTTCAGCCCCTGTGAGATACCACCTCTACATACAGGGGTTTGAATTAGGCATTTGAAATACAACCATTTGAAATACAGCCTTTTTGTGCAAAGATATATTTACTGCAGGCCTACAGAGGTTCAGGCCCTCTGAGATACTACCTCTACATACAGGGGTTTGAATTAGGCATTTGAAATACAGCCATTTTGCGCAAAGATATATTTACTGCAGGCCTACAGAGGTTCAGGCCCTTCGAGATACTACCTCTACATACAGGGGTTTGAATTAGGCATTTGAATTACAGCCATTTGAAATACAGCCTTTTTGTGCAAAGATATACACTGCTCAAAAAAATAAAGGGAACACAAGAATAACACATCCTAGATCTGAATTAATTAAATATTCTTCTGAAATACTTTGTTCTTTTCATAGTTGAATGTGCTGACAACAAAATCACACAGAAATAAAAAAAATGGAAATCTAATTTTTCAACCCATGGAGGTCTGGATTTGGAGTCACACTCAAAATTAAAGTGGAAAAAACACACTACAGGCTGATCCAACTTTGATGTAATGTCCTTAAAACAAGTCAAAATGAGGCTCAGTAGTGTGTGTGGCCTCCACGTGCCTGTATGACCTCCCTACAACGCCTGTGCATGCTTCTGATGAGGTGGCGGACAATCTCCTGAGGGATCTCCTCCCAGACCTGGACTAGAGCATCTGCCAACTCCTGGACAGTCTATGGTGCAATGTGACGTTGGTGGATAGAGAGAGACATGATGTCCCAGATGTGCTCAATTGGATTCAGGTCTGGGGAACGGGCGGGTTAGTCCATAGCATCAATGCCTTCGTCTTGCAGGAACTGCTGACACACTCCAGCCACATGAGGTCTAGCATTGTCTTGCATTAGGAGGAACCTAGGGCCAACCGCACCAGCACATGGTCTCACAAGGGGTCTGAGGATCTCATCTCGGTACCTAATGGCAGTCAGGCTACCTCTGGCGAGCACATGGAGGGCTGTGCGGCCCTCCAAAGAAATGCCACCCCACACCATTACTGACCCAATGTCAAACCGGTCATGCTGGAGGATGTTGCAGGCAGCAGAACGTTCTCCACGGCATCTCCAGACTCTGTCACGTCTGTCACATGTGCTCAGTGTGAACCTGCTTTCATCTGTGAAGAGCACAGGGTGCCAGTGGCGAATTTGCCAATCTTGGTGTTCTCTGGCAAATGCCAAACGTCCTGCACGGTGTTGGGCTGTAAGCACAACCCCCACCTGTGGACGTCGGGCCCTCATATCCCCCTCATGGAGTCTGTTTCTGACCGTTTGAGCAGACACATGCACATTTGTGGCCTGCTGGAGGTCATTTTGCAGGGCTCTGGCAGTGCTCCTCCTGTTCCTCCTTGCAAAAAGGCGGAGGTAGCGGTCCTGCTGCTGGGTTGTTGCCCTCCTACGGCCTCCTCCACGTCTCCTGATGTACTGGCCTGTCTCCTGGTAGCGCCTCCATGCTCTGGACACTACGCTGACAGACACAGCAAACCTTCTTGCCACAGCTCGCATTGATGTGCCATCCTGGATAAGCTGCACTACCTGAGCCACTTGTGTGGGTTGTAGACTCCGTCTCATGCTACCACTAGAGTGAAAGCACCGCCAGCATTCAAAAGTGACCAAAACATCAGCCAGGAAGCATAGGAACTGAGAAGTGGTCTGTGGTCACCACCTGCAGAACCACTCCTTTATTGGGGGTGTCTTGCTAATTGCCTATAATTTCCACCTGTTGTCTATCCCATTTGCACAACAGGATGTGAAATTGATTGTCACTCTGTGTTGCTTCCTAAGTGGACAGTTTGATTTCACAGAAGTGTGATTGACTTGGAGTTACATTGTGTTGTTTAAGTGTTCCCTTTATTTTTTTGAGCAGTGTATTTACAGAGGTATCTACAGAGGTTCAGGCCCTGTGAAATACCACCTCTACATACAGGGGTTTGAATTAGGCATTTGAAATACAGCCATTTTGGGCAAAAAATTATTTTATTGAGGCCTGGTTCAGGCCATGTGAGATACACCCTTTATATGCTGTCGTTCTATTCTACTATTAATTAAACACCCATTTAGGGCAAGATCCTAAATTTAATAAATATGAGGAGAGCGTCAAATAAGGGAAGTGGCCCAGGTCATGGTGCTGCTGGTAGAGCTCCTGTTGCAGGGAGAGGACGTGGTCGATCTGTGCCAGCTACACGCACAAGTGAAACCCCTTCCTCAGGTGCGAGTAGGCAACAAATTCTACAGAGGTATTTGGTCGGGCCTAATGCTGCTCTACGAATGGTTAGGCCTGAACAAGTACAGGCGATAGTAGATTGGGTTGCTGACAGTGGATCCAGTTCCTTCACATTGTCTCCCACCCAGTCTCCTGCTGAAACACAACAGTTGGCACCTGCAGCCAATGTCCATCAGTCTTTCACCTCACCCCCTTGCAAATCAGCCAAGCAGTCTGAGCCCCAAGTCATGCAGCAGTCTCTTCTGCTTTTTGATGACTCTGTTAGCAGGGTTTCCCAGGGCCATCCACTTAGCCCTGCCCCAGAGATTGAGATTGAGTGCACCAATGCCCAACCACTTATTTTTCAAGATGAGTACATGGGAGGACCATCGCAGCACGTCTCGGATTATGACGAAACACAGGTGCCAACTGCTGGGGCTTTCGAAAGTGTGCAGACCGACAAGGAAGGCAGGGGTGAAGATTGGGTGGAAGATGATGTGGAGGACGATGAGGTCCTCGACCCCACATGGAATCAAGGTCATGCGAGTGACCTATGTAGTTCGGAGAAAGAGGCGGTGGTCGCACAGAGCCACCAGCACAGCAGAAGAGGGAGCAGGGTGCAAAAGCGGAGCGGCCGTCCTCTAGACAGTACGTCTGCTACTTCCCACCACAGCAAGGGGCCCGAGCACACCAAAGCCAGCTCCAAGGAGTTCCCTGGCGTGGCAGTTCTTGAGA
The DNA here is from genome assembly GCF_905171765.1 of Bufo bufo. NCBI lineage: Eukaryota > Metazoa > Chordata > Amphibia > Anura > Bufonidae > Bufo > Bufo bufo. Next base: position 730,817,301 of record NC_053389.1, on the reverse strand, counting down.
CAATGTGCTGACGACAAGACACGAGTGGTTTGCACGCTGTGCAATCAGAGCCTGAAGCGAGGCATAAACGTTCTCAACCTGAGCACAACCTGCATGACCAGGCATTTAAGTGCAAAGCACGAGCTGCAGTGGAGTAGACACCTCAAAAAGCAAGAAAGGTCTCTGGCTTCTCCTGCTTCCTCTTCTGCTGCAGTCGCGGCCTCTTCATCCACCTCTGGAGTGACAGTGCCACCTGGCACCCCGCAAACAGAGGATCTGCCAGCAACCCCAACACCTGGGTCACCAAGAATCTGCACAATGTCCCACGCAAGTGTTCAGCTTTCAATATCCCAAATGCTGGAGAGGAAGAGGAAGTACCCCCCTACCCACCCGCGATCCCTAGCCCTGAATGCCAGCATTTTTAAATTACTGGCATTTGATATGCTGTCATTCCGTCTGGTGGAGACGGATAGTTTTAAAGGCCTTATGGCGGTGGCTGTCTCACAATACGTCGTGCCCTAGCCGCCACTACTTTTCAAGGCGAGCCATCCCTTCCCTGCACAACCAAGTAGGGGACAAAATGAGGTGTGCACTGCGAAACGCCATCTGTGGCAAGGTGCACCTGACTACGGATACGTGGACCAGTAAGCACGGTCAGGGCCATTATATCTCTATAACAGCACACTGGGTAAATGCAGTGGAGGCTGGGCCTGAGGTGGATAGCAGTTTGTTGCATGTCCTTCCACCACCGAGGATTGCAGGGCGCTTTAGTTTGCCTCCTGTTGCTTCCTCCTCCTACTCTCCTTCCTCATCCTCTACTAGCATCTCATCCGGTCATCGTAACACCTTCACCACCAACTTCAGCACAGCCAGTGGTAAACTACAGCAGGCAGTTTTTAAACTTATCTGTTTGGGGGAAAACCACACACCACACAGGAGCTGTGGACGGGCCTTGAACAACAGACCGATGAGTGGTTGGTGCCAGTCAGCCTCAAGCCCGGCCTGGTGGTGTGCGATAATGGGCGAAATCTCGTAGCAGCTCTGGGACTAGCCGGTTTGACGCACATCCCTTGCCTGGCGCATGTGCTGAATTTGGTGGTGCAGAGAAAGTTGATAGAGCAGATATCAAATTGGATTGTGAACATCACGGAGACGTGCGACATGGTGGGTGGGGCAGTAAGTATGCACACGCCTACGCAAACTAACTGACAGGGGACAGCCCTTGCAACTTCTGGGTCTCCAAATTGGGCACATGGCCTGAGCTTGCCCTTTACGCCTTGGAGCCTTGGAGGTGCTGGCCTGCCCTGCAGCCGGTGTATTGTCTGACCTTGTGTTTAGCACGACTGGAGGGTTATATTTCCCAATGTTTTGGGGTGTACCCTAATTTAAAAAAATAAAAATAAATTTAAAACCAAAAAGCAGTGTAGGCTACCTCCTACTCCTCCTCCTCCACCGCCACTTCCACCTACACCGCCACATCCACTGCCTCCTCAACCTCCTTCTACATATGGACCTGGTCCTCCTAGATCAAGATTACTATTTTTTATTTTTACGTATTTTATGTTATTTTAAAGGTATTCTGTCACCAATTTTCAACCGTGTCAGCTAAACATATGCTGATGTTCCGGGCCTCATCACGATTCCTAATGTGTGCTTATAAATGTCATCTGTGGGCTTATTTAGCTAAAAAATAGCTTTTACTAACCTGTCAGTCAAACAAATAAGGTGCCCAAGGGGATGTGAAGCGATGCCGTACCCACTGCCGTTCGTGCCCAGCGCCGCCTTTCCGGACTTCTGCGCCGCCTCCTAATCCTCTGTGCCGCCTCTCGCTCTCCCTCCCCCTCCTCCTGCTGTAAGATCTCGCGCATACAGGGGTTGAGCGAAGTGCCGGCGCATGCGCACTTCGCTGGAAGAAGCCAAATGGAGAAGTCCGCACGGGCGCATCAGGCAGAGGCCTGTGCGCACGCGCGAGATCTTACAGCAGGAGAAGGAGGGAGGGAGAGCGAGAGGCGGCACAGAGGATTAGGAGGCGGCGCAGAAGTCCGGAAAGGCGGCGCTGGGCACGAACGGCAGCGGGTGCGGCCGGCACCTGGCATCGCTTCACATCCCCTTGGGCACCTTATTTGTTTGACTGACAGGTTAGTAAAAGCTGTTTTTTAGCTAAATAAGCCCACAGATGACATTTATAAGCACACATTAGGAATCGTGATGAGGCCCTGAACATCAGCATATGTTTAGCTGACAGGGTTGAAAACTGGTGACAGAATCCCTTTAAGTCATTTCCCTATCCACATTTGTTTGCAGAGCACTTGCCATGCTCTTAACCACATTTTGACGCCATTTGCAGCCCTCTAGCCCTTTCCATTACATTTTTACAGCCATTTTAGTGCTCAAAAGTTCGGGTCCCCATTGACTTCAATGGGGTTCGGGGTCAAGTTCGGTTCCCGAACTCGAACTTTTTCCGAAGTTCGGCCGAACCTGTCGAACCCGAACATCCAGGTGTCCGCTCAACTCTAGTCCCGGCCGATGTTTGTCCATCACTTCTGACCAAGCAGTCCCCGTAATTTACAGCGGCAACAATAAAAGTAGATAGTTATATCTGATGCTTTATCAGATCATTTTCTTTTTTTTTCATTACCAAAGATTTACTGTTATTTGGGGGGGTGGAAGCAGCGCCAGTCTGTTTATTGTAAGTGAGCACACATAGGCAATTGATTGTGTTCTGTCACCATTAGGCAGGAGGAAATTGTGCAATGCAGCGGCAACGCTCAGGGCGCTGTCACTACCAGAGTTTTGAGACGTTCTCACAGCTCTGTTTTTCCACCCCTGTGATGATGTCACTACTAGAGCTTGGAGGAGTCCTCCCAGCTGTTCCTCCTGCGTTTGATTTCCCTCCCTTTAAATCACCCCTTCTCCTTTCTAGGCTGTGGATTATAGTTCTCATTTGAGTTGTAGCTCTTGCTTGAGTATCTTCACTTGTTAGCTTTCATTTCACTGGACCTGTGTTCTGCTGCAGCAAGCACTCCGGATATTGCCAGCTGTCTTTGGATCCATCTTCTCTGCGGCTGCAGCCCCTTCAGCTAAGTGTGCAGACATTTTTGTGTACCTGTTTATTTTCTGACTGGATCTGAGGCGGCCACGGTTCCCTCCATATACTGAGCAGGGCACCGGTGGCCGTGCCCCTTCCACTATTGTAGGGGTTACAGTGGTCATCAGTCTTAGGTACGTGGGCATGCCCCGTTCCACCTTTTGGATCCGGGCATGTGCTTTAGCAGCATAGGGAGAGCTTTGAGGGTCTGACAGGGGTCACCCTTTATCCTCCCTAGTTTTGGTCCGGTCAGTAGCTCGATTAACTGTGTATGCTCTTGTTGCTCACATACAGCCGTGACATTATAATCCACCAAAACCGTCCTTAGAGTCTGCCATGTCATTGGCGGTACACCTTGACAGGCGTCTAAGAGAAAGAAACGAGACCTCTCTGTCCAGCCATTGTCAGTCTAGGGGCAGTGGTGCGGACTCATTCAGTGTGCAGAGGCCTCATCCTGTCTCGGTCCCCTCTGAGGAGGAGCCCATGCAGCTAGGTCGGCTTGCCCCTGATAAAAGAGGATTTAGTCCTCAGAGTATGGTGTGTTTTTGTTGTGGGGGCATAGCTCATTATGCAAATGTTTGTCCGTCTAGGAGATTCTTGAACTGTACTAAGAGCAATAATAAGAGAAATACCTCAAAAGGTAAATCATCAAATTCTGCTTCCTCTGCTACTTTGGGCAAAGTTGATGTAGGAATTGATGCTTTTCCTCTGACCTGCAGTTCCCGTTTTCTCCTGTCTGCCAGGGTGGCGCTAGAGAGCAAAGTCATTTCTTGTGAGATTTTTGTCGATAGTGGAGCGGCCGTCAATCTTATTGACACTCAATTTGTAGCCATGCATGGTTTTCAGGTTTGCACATTAGAAAAGGATATACCTGTTTTTGCTATTGACTCTGCTCCACTCTCACAGAGATCCCTGAAGGGCATTGTTCACAATATCCGGCTAGCTGTAGGTGACACTCATGTGGAGGATATATCTTGTTTTGTCCTTAACGGATTGCCTTCTCCTCTAGTTTTGGGGTTACCCTGGCTCACTAGACATAACCCCACTATTGATTGGCAAGGAAGGCAAATAAATGAGTGGAGTGACTTTTGTAGAGAAAATTGTCTCACAGCGACTTTTGCAGAGGTCGTAATCCCTATCCCCTTCCTCTGATCCCGACCTCTTCAACCAAATTGTTGGGGCCAAGGTTTTTTCCAAATTGGATTTGAGAGGCGCGTACAACCTGGTCAGGGTCAGAGAGGGGGATGAATGGAAAACGGCCTTTAATACTCCTAACGGGCATTTCGAGAATCTCGTTATGCCTTTCGGCCTGATGAATGCTCCGGCCGTCTTTCAGCATTTTGTTAATAGTATTTTCTACCATTTAATGGGGAAATTTGTATTGGTGTATCTTGATGATATTTTGATTTTTTTTTTCCCCTGATGTTCAGACCCATCAGGATCATCTTTTTCAGGTTCTGCAGATTCTGCGGGAAAATAAATTGTGCGCTAAGCTGGAGAAATGTCTTTTTATGGTATCAGAGATTCAATTTCTGGGTTTTCTCCTCTCTGCTTCTGGTTTTCGCATGGATCCGGAGAAGGTCCGTGCTGTACTTGAGTGGGAGCTTCCTGAGAATCAGAAGGCATTGATGCGCGTTCTGGGTTTTGCGAACTATTACAGAAAGTTCATTTTGAATTATTCCTCTGTTGTCAAACCCCTTACTGACATGACAAAAAAGGGGGCGGATTTTTCCTCTTGGTCGGAGGAGGCGCTTGCAGCTTTTTCTAAGATTAAAGAGAGTTTTGCGTCTGCTCCCGGCTTGGTGCATCCCGATGTTTCCTTACCTTTTATTGTTGAGGTGGATGCTTCCGAGGTGGGTGTGGGTGCGGTTTTGTCCCAGGGCCCTTCTCCTGCCAAATGGCGACCCTGTGCCTTTTTCTCTAAAAAACTCTCCCCGGCAGAGAGAAACTATGATGTGGGAGATAGGGAGTTGTTGGCCATCAAGTTGGCTTTCGAGGAATGGCGCCATTGGTTGGAGGGGGCCAGGCACCCTATCACCGTTTTTACCGACCATAAGAATCTGGCATACTTGGAGTCGGCCAGGCGTATGAATCCGAGACAGGCCAGATGGTCTCTGTTCTTCTCCAGATTCAATTTTGTCGTTACATTCCGCCCTGGGATCAAAAATGTGAAGGCTGATGCTCTCTCTCGCTGTTTTCCGGGAGGAGGAAACTCCGAGGACCCGGGTCCCATTTTGGCGGAGGGGGTAGTTGTTTCTGCTCTATATTCCGATTTGGAGGCCGAAGTCCAGGCTGCCCAGACTGAGGCACCTGCCCGTTGTCCTTCTGGGAAGTTGTTTGTGCCTCCTGAGCTACGTCACAAACTCTTCAAGGAGCATCATGATACTGTTCTTGCTGGTCACCACGGGAGTAGAGCCACTGTAGATCTCATTGCTCGGAGATTTTGGTGGCCGGCTCTTCGTAAGTCAGTGGAGGGTTTTGTGGCTGCTTGTGAGACGTGCGCTTGCGCTAAGGTCCCTCGTTCACGGCCTTCAGGTTCCCTTCTCCCGTTACCCATACCTTCCCGTCCTTGGACACACCTGTCCATGGACTTTATCACGGATCTTCCTCGTTCCTCAGGGAAGTCGGTGATCCTGGTGGTGGTGGACCGTTTTAGCAAGATGGCTCATTTCGTACCTTTCCCTGGTTTACCCAATGCTAAAACGTTGGCGCAAGCTTTTGTCGACCATATTGTTAAATTGCACGGCATTGTCACGGAACCATGAACCAGACGTACAACAAGAGATAAGTGAAAATAAGAAGGCTTTATTGAAAATAAAGCTGTAAAGCAAAAGTCCAAACGGATGGTGAAACCGAGCAGAGTCTTTGCGAAGCCAGAGGTCAGGAACCAGAAGGGTAGTCAGACGAAGCCAGGATCAGGAACCAGCAGGGTAGTCAGACGAAGCCAGGATCAGGAACCAGCAGGGTAGTCAGACGAAGCCAGGATCAGGAACCAGCAGGGTAGTCAGACGAAGCCAGGATCAGGAACCAGAAGCAGCAGCAGTCTTAGAAGCATGTGAACACAAGAGGACCAAGCAGGGAACTGAAGCCACAGACCTCCTATATATATGAGCTAGGCATCCAGCTCCTCCCAGGGGAAGGAGGAGCCGCAGGGTGGAAGGCTACAAGAAACCCAGGACCCAAGATGGCCGCCAGCACATGTCAAACGAAGGAGAGCAGCAAGCAGGTAAGACCATGACAGTACCTCCCCCTCAAGGGCCCCTCCTCCGCGGAGCACAAAACGGTTTCTGAGGGAAGCGTGCGTGGAAGGCTCGGAGCAAGGCAGGAGCATGGACATCTGCGGAGGGAACCCAGGAACGCTCCTCTGGACCATAACCACGCCAATGGACCAAAAACTGCAACCGACCGCGGACCAGGCGTGAGTCCAGGATATTGCTCACCTCATATTCCTCACGATTGCCCACTTGGACCGGACGAGGCCGAGGAACCGAGGAAGTGAAACGATTACACACCAGTGGCTTCAACAGGGAGACATGAAACACGTTGGAGATCCGCATGCCAGGAGGAAGCGCAAGGGCATAGGCTACCGGGTTTACCCTGCGAAGCACTCGGAAGGGACCAACAAAGCGAGGCGCCAGCTTGGGAGTGGGCACTCGAAGGTTGAGGTTGCGGGTGGACAACCATACACGGTCTCCGACCTGGTAGGAAGGAGCAGGCGCTCGTCTGCGATCAGCCTGGAATCTCTGGCGCTGCGCAGAGACCTCAAGGGACTTCTGGATCTGTACCCAAGAAGCACGTAGGACGGAAAGGTGATCCTCCACAGCCGGAATATCCTGGGGAGAGAATACCTCCGGTAACACGGCAGGTTGGAACCCATAATTGGCCATGAAGGGAGACGTCCCAGAGGAAGAGTTCACCGCCGTGTTCCTGGCAAACTCAGCCCAAGGCAGGAGGTCAACCCAATTGTCTTGGTGATCGGAGACATAGCAACGAAGGAATTGCTCCAAGGCCTGATTGGATCGTTCTGCGGCCCCATTGGACTGAGGGTGGTAGGCCGAGGAGAAGGAGAGATGAATCCCCAACTGGGAGCAAAAGGCGCGCCAGAACCTGGACACAAACTGACTCCCCCGATCCGACACAATCTCCTTAGGCAAACCGTGCAACCGGAAGACCTCCCTGGCAAAAATCGTGGCCAACTCTTGTGCAGAGGGTAACTTCTTGAGAGGAACACAGTGGCACATTTTGGAAAACCGATCCACAATCATGAGAATGACCGTATGGCCTCGGGATGCAGGGAGGTCCACAATGAAATCCATCCCCAGGTGTGACCATGGGCGCTCCCCGGTGGCTATGGGTTGCAGAAGGCCCAACGGAAGGTGCCGAGGGGACTTACTCTGGGCACAAACGGAGCATGCCGCTACATATGCGGCGATGTCGGAACGTAGGGAAGGCCACCAGAACAGACGTGAAACAGCCCAGGACAGCTGATTCTTTCCAGGATGCCCCGCGGTCTTGGAGTTATGGTAGGTTCGCAACAACCGAGTGCGCAACTCCTCAGGCACAAAACATCTGCCGTTGGGTCTCCCAGAGGGAGCACCAGATTGAGCCGCCAAAATCTGCTCACCCAGGGGAGAGGTCAGGCTGGTGCGAATGGCGGCCAGGATCTGATTCGGAGGTATGACCGAAGTCGGAATCGACTCCTCCCTGGACAGCTCGGAGTACTGCCGTGATAAGGCATCCGCCCTGATGTTCTTGGAACCGGGTAGGTAGGAGACCACGTAATTAAAACGTGACAAGAACAGAGCCCATCTGGCCTGACGTGGTGTCAATCTCTTGGCCTCAGAAAGGTAGGTCAGATTCTTGTGGTCCGTCAGGATGAGAACCGGAACCACCGAACCCTCGAGCAAGTGCCTCCATTCTTTAAGGGCCTGCACGATGGCCAATAACTCCCTGTCACCAATCTGATAGTTGCACTCCGCGGAAGACAGTTTCCGGGAGTAAAACCCACAAGGAAGCAGAGGACCCTCTGGTGTTCTACGCTGAGACAGAAGGGCGCCTACTCCCGTCTCAGACGCGTCCACCTCGAGGACAAAGGGCAACCCAGGGTTGGGATGCGACAGAATCGGAGCCGACACAAAGGCGGACTTTAGGGCCTCAAAAGCTCGGATGGCCTCGAGCGGCCAGACCTGGGAATTACTGCCCTTCCTGGTCAGATCCGTGAGAGGCTTGGCCAGCATGGAAAAGTCCCTGATGAACTTCCGATAATAATTGGCGAAGCCCAAAAAGCGCTGCAGGGAACGAAGACCACTGGGCTGGGGCCACTGTAAGACAGCCGAAACCTTCTCAGGATCCATGGAGAACCCCTCAGCGGAAATGATGTAACCTAAGAAGGTTACCTGGGATCGGTGAAATTCGCATTTCTCAAGCTTACCGAACAGCTTGTTCTCTCGTAACCGTTGCAACACTCGTCTGACATCCAGAATGTGGGCCTCCATGGATTCAGAATATACCAAGATGTCATCCAAATAGACTACCACACACTGCTGCAACAGGTCACGGAAAACATCGTTGATGAATTCCTGAAAGACTGCGGGCGCATTGCACAACCCAAAGGGCATAACCAAGGATTCGTAATGACCGGTCCTGGTGTTAAACGCGGTCTTCCACTCATCGCCCGCCTTGATCCTTACCAGGTTATATGCCGCCCTCAGGTCGAGTTTGGTAAAGACCGTGGCCCCTTTAAGGCGATCGAACAGCTCGGAAATCAAGGGTATCGGGTAAGCGTTCTTGATCGTGATGCGATTGAGACCCCTGTAATCGATGCAAGGCCTCAACTCACCGCCCTTCTTTTTCACAAAGAAAAATCCAGCCCCTGCCGGGGACGAAGATTTGCGAATGTGTCCGCGTGAAAGCGCCTCCCTCACGTACTCCTCCATGGCCTCATTCTCCGCTACCGACAGTGGATAGACTTTGCCACGAGGAGGAACGGCACCAGATTGTAACTCTATGGCACAATCGTATGGGCGGTGCGGAGGTAGGGCAACCGCGCGCACCTTATCGAATACATCCCGGTACTCCTCGTATTCAGGAGGCAACAGAGAGTCCGAGGAAGTACACAGCAACTTGACAGACCCATGGATGCAACTAGCCCCACACTGCGGTGACCACGAGAGGATCTCGACCGATCTCCAATCGAAAGTCGGATTATGCTTCTGGAGCCAGGGGTACCCCAAGACCACCGAGTAGTGTGGAGACGAAATAACCTGGAGGCAGACCGACTCTCTGTGAACGGCACCAATGGCTATCCCCACTGGAAGGGTCTCATGAGTCACGTGTGGCGGCAGAAGGGGTCTGCCGTCTATCGCCTCAAGAGCCAGTGGGGAACCTCGAGCCTGCAGAGGAATGGAATTGGCGGCAGCGAACACACTATCAATGAACAAACCACCAGCACCAGAGTCCACCAACGCCTGGGTCGTCACCGAGCCCCCGACCCAGGAGAGGACAACAGTGATCAGTGGTTTGTCAACACGGGAAACCGGGGACGAGGAGACTCCACCCAAGATCTGCCCCCGACAGGATCTCAGGGTACGAGCGTTTCCCGGACGGTTCGGACATGCCAACCGAAAATGCCCACCGAGACCACAGTACATGCATCGGCCCTCGCGTCTCCGGAGTGCCCTCTCCCCCTCGGACAGGCGAGCAAACCCCAGCTGCATGGGTTCACCCCCAGACAAGTCATCCCCAGGAGGCGTGGGAGGAGAGGGAGGCACGGGTGGGACAGCAAACGTAGGCACCAATCTGTTAGAAGACCTCTGCAGGTTCTCCTTAAAGGAAGGTCTCTCCCTGAGTCTGGTGTCAATCAAAATCAGGAAAGAAATAAGAGACTCGAGCTCAACTGGTAGGTCCTTAGCTGCAACCTCATCCTTCAAGGCATCCGAGAGACCATGAGAGAAAGCAGCGACCAGAGCCTCATTATTCCAGCCCACCTCTGCTGCCAGGGTACGAAACTCAATGGCGTATTCAGCTACGGATCGTGAACCCTGTCTGATGGACATAAGGAGCTTCGCAGCAGAGGCAGCACGAGCCGGCACATCGAATACCTTCCGAAGAGAAGCAACAAAACCGGAAAACTCGGCAACCACCGGATTGTTGTTCTCCCATAAAGGGCTGGCCCAGGCCAAGGCCTTGTCCGAGAGCAGCGAGATCAAGAAGCCCACCTTTGATCTCTCAGTAGGAAAGGCATGTGGCAGCAACTCGAAATAAATGCCCACCTGGTTAAGGAAACCTCGGCACTGAGTTGGCTCTCCCCCAAAGCGCTGTGGAAGAGGGGCAGAACCGGTCATACCCCGAAACACCGCAGGCGCAACAACAGGTGTCGGGGTAGACTCTGGCGCAACAACCGGAGCGGCAGTAGGAGCGAGCCCAGGAGCGACAACCGACCCATCGGCAACGGGAGCGAAATGAGCCGTGCGTTCAAGCAGGGTTTGCAACGCCACAGCGAACCGACCCAACAGGTGATCCTGCTGATCAAGTCTGGCAACCAGCGTGGGTAGCGAGGATGGCCCTGTACCGTCAGAATTCATGGCTTGGTCCTAATGTCACGGAACCATGAACCAGACGTACAACAAGAGATAAGTGAAAATAAGAAGGCTTTATTGAAAATAAAGCTGTAAAGCAAAAGTCCAAACGGATGGTGAAACCGAGCAGAGTCTTTGCGAAGCCAGAGGTCAGGAACCAGAAGGGTAGTCAGACGAAGCCAGGATCAGGAACCAGCAGGGTAGTCAGACGAAGCCAGGATCAGGAACCAGCAGGGTAGTCAGACGAAGCCAGGATCAGGAACCAGCAGGGTAGTCAGACGAAGCCAGGATCAGGAACCAGAAGCAGCAGCAGTCTTAGAAGCATGTGAACACAAGAGGACCAAGCAGGGAACTGAAGCCACAGACCTCCTATATATATATGAGCTAGGCATCCAGCTCCTCCCAGGGGAAGGAGGAGCCGCAGGGTGGAAGGCTACAAGAAACCCAGGACCCAAGATGGCCGCCAGCACATGTCAAACGAAGGAGAGCAGCAAGCAGGTAAGACCATGACAGGCATTCCCTCTGATATTGTTTCTGATAGAGGCACGCAGTTTGTGTCCACGTTCTGGAAGGCTTTCTGTTCTCGCCTGGGGGTTCGGCTGTCCTTCTCTCCTGCTTTTCACCCGCAGTCGAATGGTCAGACTGAGCGCCTCAATCAGAATCTGGAGACATATTTGCGCTGTTTTGTGGCAGAGAACCAGGAGGATTGGTGTTCATTTCTCCCTCTTGCTGAGTTTGCTCTGAACAACCGTCGTCAGGAATCTTCTGATAAGTCACCATTCTTTGGTGCATATGGGTTCCATCCGCAGTTTGGGACATTCTCGGGAGGTGCTCTTTCTGGTTTACCTGAGGAGGAGAGATTTTCCTCGTCTTTGTCTACCATTTGGCAAAAGATTCAGAGTAATCTTAGAAAGATGAGTGAGAAGTATAAGCGTGTGGCTGATAAGAGACGTGTGCCTGGTCCGGACCTGAATGTGGGTGATCTGGTGTGGTTGTCTACAAGAAATATTAAACTGAAGGTTCCCTCCTAGAAATTGGCTCCCAAGTTTATTGGGCCTTATAAAAATCTTGTCAGTCATCAATCCTGTTGCCTTCCGTCTTGATCTTCCACGGGTTTGGAAGATACATAATGTATTTCACAGATCTCTCTTAAAACCATATGTCCAGCCCACGGTACCCTCCTCTTTGCCATCAACCAAAATCGGAGGAGGAGGCAATCTGGAGTTTGAGGTTTCCAGAATTTTGGACTCTCGCATTGTCCGCGGTTCTCTTCAGTACCTCGTTCATTGGAAGGGTTATGGTCCTGAGGACAGGATGTGGGTTCCGGTGTCGGACATTAAAGCCACTCGCCTCATCAGGGCATTTCATAGGGCTCATCCTGAGAAGGTGGGTCCTGGGTGTCCGGAGTCCACCCGTAGAGGGTGGGGGGTACTGTCACTACCAGAGTTTTGAGACGTTCTCACAGCTCTGTTTTTCCACCCCTGTGATGATGTCACTACTAGAGCTTGGAGGAGTCCTCCCAGCTGTTCCTCCTGCGTTTGATTTCCCTCCCTTTAAATCACCCCTTCTCCTTTCTAGGCTGTGGATTATAGTTCTCATTTGAGTTGTAGCTCTTGCTTGAGTATCTTCACTTGTTAGCTTTCATTTCACTGGACCTGTGTTCTGCTGCAGCAAGCACTCCGGATATTGCCAGCTGTCTTTGGATCCGTCTTCTCTGCGGCTGCAGCCCCTTCAGCTAAGTGTGCAGACATTGTTGTGTACCTGTTTATTTTCTGACTGGATCTGAGGCGGCCACGGTTCCCTCCATATACTGAGCAGGGCACCGGTGGCCGTGCCCCTTCCACTATTGTAGGGGTTACAGTGGTCATCAGTCTTAGGTACGTGGGTGTTAAGGAAATTATCCAGCTTTTCTGAAAGTGGATATAAAATTCATAAGATGTTTTCATTTTCTCTGTATACGTGATATAATGTGGTGACATTTGACTAAAACAAGCTTATAACAAGCGTAAGCTAAAAAAACCTATAAAAGTGAGCTGTGTGTGTTAAGATAAGATAAGATTTGTACTACTAACAGAAATCTGCATCTCTTGCTAAAACATCTAAACTCATTAGTTAACACATTTTTGCTAAAGTGAAACTGGTAAAATACTAACCAATCAATAGATGGATTCAAAAGCCATTATTGAAATGTCTGTAAACCAATCATGTTTTACTTTGAGGGGTTACACCCTTTTGAACTGTGTATAAATAAAGGATGCAGGACACATTATGTTAGGATCCTGACAAGGTTTTGAACTATACTCAGACTTCTGTCATTTTCCTCCGTCGACGTCATTCACCTGAACACGAGGCAACGATCATCACGTGGCTGACCCTTGGCCTGCCACAACATGGGCATGCCCCGTTCCACCTTTTGGATCCGGGCATGTGCTTTAGCAGCATAGGGAGAGCTTTGAGGGTCTGAAAGGGGTCACCCTTTATCCTCCCTAGTTTGGGTCCGGTCAGTAGCTCTATTAACTGTGTATGCTCTTGTTGCTCACATACAGCCGTGACAGGCGCCTTTTGTAATTGTTGGTGGTACTCAGGTGTAGGAATGGTCAAGTGGTATAGGGTGGCCTAGAATGTCCCTTAATGATTTGTTTGAGTGTCACAGTGCTCCTACCTGGATACGGCTGGAACCCCAGGCATTGTCTCCGAAGCAGACAAATAGGGTGTAGTAATTGAGGGATGAAAGAAGTAACTTGAGTCCAGACCTTGTATGAAGTACAATAGCAGCTTTACTTGAATAAACGTTCATCAAAAACAGTCTTTGTCTTGGTCCCAGTAGGCTTTGCATTAAAATTAATCTAAAAAAATAGATATAACAATAGTATAGGTGTCCGCAGTGTGAAAATAAGTATTAGCATAGAGTATATGGACCCTTTAAAATATAATTTTTATTAATTAAAGTTAAAAGAGAATTAATCACCCTATGATATCTGGGCGACTTCAATGAGTGTATAAGGACAAAGATATCGCCCAGCTACCACTGTGAATGGTGAATTAGATGCCGTATAAATAGTACAAAATCTACATAGGCACTTATAACACTGGCTATAGTATGGACCGGGGGAAGGCTAGGGGCACTTAGATAGGTGCTAGGGAATAGCTCTCCCTGTACCAGCCCTAAATTAGCCTTTTCCCAGGGATAATCCCTGATGGTGGGATTTCCCTGTCCCCGTACCTGCCCTGTCTGGCCCTGTACAACCCTAGATGTTGGGAAGAAAGAAAACAATGATGTAACAATATTTATAACCCCAACGCGTTTCCCCCACCAGGGCTCATCATGGGGTTGGTTAGATATGGATATATATAATACATGTGTATAAAATCTTAGATCAAAAACGATAAATAAATAGAAAATGTACTGTGTCCTGGGTTAGACAATCGAGGCAGACCGTGCTGGGGCTGGATATATCACAAGGGCTCCCCTGTTGGAGAGAGATATCACTAGTGATGTGCCCCATTCGCGTCTGGACTGCCTCCTGCCAGGTTGTATATGGCAGTCCGGATGCCTTGTTTGATGCCACCTGCTGGTGAACCAGGAACATTTCACGTGAACATAACAGTTGGAAAATAGGAAATGCACAGTGTTTGGACCTGAAATAATTATGCAAAATGACATATATTAGCACACACAGATAGAAGCAGGGCATAGGAGTGGTAATGCAACTCTGGGGCATTACAATTGCAGTCAGTTGCAGCCAAGCAGTAACCGCAGTTTGCAGCAGCAACATTAAAAGTACATACAGTTACAACTGATGCTGTATCAGACTTTTTTAATTTTTTATTACCAAAGTTTGACTGTTATTTGGGGGGTGGGTGTAGCCAGTCAGTTAATTAAAACCAAGTGAGCGCAGTTCATGCCACAGGTGTGCCTGTAGTAAATAATATATCCATTTCAAGTCTTGGGGATCAACGTCTGGTTGAACAATTTTCCTTTGGAGTTGTTTTTTTCCCCCCGATTATTTATATTTGAATGCACATACAGTATAAGTCAGATTAGACAAAAAGTATGTCACGGGTGCCAAGTTCCAACTTCATTAACCAATTAAATTCTCAAAATCATTTTCTTCTTCAGTGTATTCTGTAGAAAGGGATTAGAATTTTTTTTTTTTAACTCTTTGTATTTTAGTTGTAAAGAATCCAAACAGTTCCATAGGTGGTTTGACTGTTTGTGTAGAGTAGGCTGTCCACCAAAACTTAGAAATATTTTGAAAGTGGAACGGTCCCACTTCCAAACATAAGACCCAGACATTGTCCTCCAAAAGTAAGAATGTGTAAGTAGCAGTGGCACACGTCATGTAGGTGGTACCAGTAGTAGTAGTAGCAAGCCACAGCTCCCCCTGGCTCCAATAAGGTGCAACATTATCCTAAAAGTGGATGAGATTGTGGACACCATAGAGTCTGACACCATACCTTAGAGGCAGGGATCATAGCAGCCCTCCATTTCCTTTCAGCCCAAGCAAAGGGTCCTCTGTCTACACTGCCCCATCCTAGTGGTACACCTTTTGTTTTTTCCCTAAGGAGAGGCAGCCAAACCCCACTGCACACTCCGGCACATACTCTTGAGTCTCCCTGATGATTTTTTAGCGAGCTTTTGGATTGCCCAGAAGTGAAGGTTTGTGGGGAGGCGAGGGACCCCGCGTGCAGCTGTGCTGGCAGTAATATTAGTAGTGGCACCTGTAGTCAGGGTAGTGGAGGTAGTGGCAGTGGTGGCACACAGTGATACTTCCGGTTGACTTACTAGCGACAGGGACATGCGCAAATTGACTATAACTTGATTGGTTAATGACTGTTTGTGTGTCATGCTGTTGAGAAAGACAATTTAAATGCATAATAATGTAGATATAACAAAATATATGCAATCCAATGCTAGTGCCCTATATAATCAATAGGTACTTATGGGTTAATGAAAATCATGGGTCTCTATTGTTAAACATATCATACCATATTAATACCAAGGTATCTTACCCTCCCACGTATTGAAGTGAGGATATAAAGAAAACAAAGTGATAAGTCCAAAAAGTCCAACAAAGATGTATATTCCTAAAGGATAAAAACACAATATTAGTACAGAGAATTTTTAAGCCAATATACTGCAAGAATCAGAGAAATGGGGTTAATGCAAAATCAATATTCATGCCCTTAGGTGTCAACGTGTCCAATTCATAAATCCATTTCAGTTCAAAGCGTTTCAGAAATTTTTCCCTATCACTGCTCCTTCTCTGTCTGGGAATGTGATCGATGATCCGGAAGTGTAATTGGCAAATATTATGTTTAGCCTGTAGAAAATGTCTGGGAACCGGCTGATACTAAGGAGTGCTGTCCATCCTTGCATTGCTCTATTTGGATGGTAATTTTTTGGACGGGCACCCTATCCTTTTTTGTAAGTGAATGGCAATGACAAACATACAGGCTTCCGATACCTTTGCATATACTGAAGAAGACGTACAGAGAATCATAGGCAGAAATAGTGGCAATGCCACTTTTCTATCTATTCCATCTACTGAGCTTTTAGAAAGAAAATGGGAATCTGAATCCAACTCCATAGAGATACATTGAATATCATAGAACACAGAGAATACCAAGAGGATTAAGTTCACGACTACGCCCAACTCTGTTCCCAGATAATACTCGCTTCAGTGCCAAATTCGAACAGATATCAAACAAATATTCCTTAGATTTGATACTTCTTAAAATTGAATTTCTACAAGAAGAAATTACAAATCTCAACACCAAGATTCTGGAACTAGAGACACAATTGTTGACCAACTCGTCAGCCAGTGAATTGGCTGTGTTTAAGGAGCGTGTCCAGGTTCATCTTGATAAAAAACTGAGCAGAAACAGAGACAGAATTGGCACTGGGATACAGAAGACGGCAACAGAGAGATCAACTGCCAAAGAGAAGACCAAGAAGGATGGGAAGAAGTAGAGCAGGATCAGCAACAGCAGACTCGGATTCCTCAGATGCAGTAACTTCTTTTTTAGCCTTGGGAGACAAAACGGGACAACAGGTAGACACCGACCCTGGAGAAGAAGAGGACGGGAACACAGGAGGCAGAGCAAGTCAAGGAATGCAAACAAAGAAACCACCCTACAGGCGATTCCCAGCACGACAGAATAGAATGACTTAGTGGTGAATATATCATCTTACTCCTTGACGCCCAGCAAGACACCACTTCTTAATAAAGGTATGTCTTTTGTCCCCTTCCCCAAGACAGATTGGTTCACCACGGATATAGAACTGAAAAAGTTCTTCAGATTAATGCGACTTAAGGCATTTTTTGCAAATAAGACTCTACCTGAGAATCCAACAGTAGCTGAAGATACCACACAAACACAAGCAGTCACTTTAAAAAAATGTAGGAGTGCAATGGAGTGCATTCACACCACCAACAACAGATCATAGTGTGGAAACATACATCAATATAGTCACAACACAGGTACAAGAATTGAAACAAAAAGGTACACAACAGATAGTTCAGAGGAATTTAGCGACAGAGGAAGAAAAAGCTATATTTGATTTGAAGAGGAACAAGGCTATCACATTGAAGTTAGCTCACAAAGGTGGAGCCATTGTGGTCCAGAACACGACTGATTATGCGGCTGAAATTAATCGCCAATTATCTGACTCAGCAGTGTATGAATTACTCACCGGAGACCCCAAATTCACAATCATTAAAGAAATAAATAACTCTTTACATGAAGCATTGGCTAGCAATGTGATTGACCAAAGCCTCTTTGAATATTTGCGAGTGACGGACCCGGTGACCCCAGTCATATACTGTTTACCTAAAATACACAAACAGTTACACCATCCACCAGGGCGCCCGCTTGTATTGGGGAATGACTATTTCTTCACACCATTAGCAACATTCCTCGACAAAATGCTGCGACAATTTGCTACACAGTCATGCTCATATGTAAGAGACACTATAGACTTTTTAAATAAACTTCAGGAATTGACGATCACATCCACCGCCATTCTTGTTTCCTTTGATGTAGTAAGTCTCTATACATCTATTTCCCATAGTAAAGGGATACAAGCAGTGAAACACGCATTGGAGGGATCTGACTACCCCCTATGCTAAGTGAATTCCTCTTGAACTTACTCAATATTGTTTTAACAAAGAACTATTTTCTGTTCCGTAATGACTTTTATGCACAGTAACGGGGGACCGCCATAGGATCAAACGTGGCGCCCACCTATGCGAACATCTTCATGAATCATTTTGAAGATAGGGTGGTGTACAAACACGCACATTTTGTGCATATACAATGTTGGTGGAGATACATCGACGATGTGTTTGCCATCTGGAACAGTGATATACCAAAATTACATGATTTTCTGAGTGACATCAATCTGGCCGATCCTGATTTACAGTTTATGATGGTACATTTATCCTTCCAACTACAATTCCTGGATGTCCTTGTGTGCAGAACCACCCAAAACACCCTCACTACTGATCTATTTACAAAAGTGACGGATAGGAATAACTTACTGTAATTCCAGAATTTCCACTTAAGAAGGTTGGTCAATACATTACCCAGATCACAACTTATGAGAGTGAGAAGGATAGTGAGTGATGAGCCATTTTGCACAAAAAGGATGGAGGAGATGAAGAACAAATTTTGCAACAGGGGTTAGCCGTGCACTCTGTTAAATAAACACAGTAAAGAGGTAATGAGAATTGCAAGAGAGCAATTGCTCACTAATACCTCAAAAAAAGATGTAACCAGGGTACCTTTTGTGAGCACTTATAGACACCATAGCAATAGAATCGGCCAGGTCATTCGAGAAAATTGGAACATCATTCGGAGAGGACATCCGAATGTAGACGTGTTCAAAGAGCCCCCTATTATGGCCTACAAGAGGCCAAAGAACTTAAAAGACCTTCTGGTGAGATCGAATATAGGCCCAACAGAAGGATTGACGCAGACCTTTTTAGCCCCTCGGAAAAAGGGCTGCTACCCATGTTTGAACTGTAGTTACTGCAATGCTTTGCAAGAAGGTCCGCACTTTTTCCATCCTCGAACAGGCAAACAATATAAGATCAAGCATTTTCTTACTTGCCAGACGTCATATGCGATATACACATTACAGTGTCCGTGTGGTCTCCTTTACGTAGGGGAAACCACAATGGAGTACAGGGAACGTATCACAAAACATAATTCCACTATACGGAACAAGAATGTGGAACAGACAGTTCCCAGACATTTTCTACAGGCTAAGGGTCCATTCACACATCTGTAATTTGGGTCCACATCCGCATTTTCCGGATCCGCATCCGCATTTTCGTTATCCGTTTTTTCGGGATCTGCAATTCCGTTCCTGAAAAAAATAGAACATGTCCTATTCTTGTCCGCAATTGCGGACCAGAAAAGGCATTTTCTATTATAGTGTCTGTGATATAGTGTGCAGGTGTCCGTGTTTTGCAGATCCGCAATTTGCGTATCCGCAAAACACTTACGGACGTGTGAATGGACCCTAAACATAATATTAGCCAATTACGCTTCCGGATCATCGATCACAATCCTAGACAGAGAAGAGGCGGTGATAGAGAAAAACTTCTGAAACGCTGTGAACTGAAATGGATTTATGAATTGGACACGTTGACACCTAAGGGCATGAATATTGATTTTACATTAACCCCATTTCTCTGATTCTTGCAGTATATTGGCTTAAAAATTCTCTGTACTAATATTGTGTTTTTATCCTTTAGGAATATACATCTTTGTTGGACTTTTGGACTTATCACTTTGTTTTCTTTATATCCTCACTTCAATACGTGGGAGGGTAAGATACCTTGGTATTAATATGGTATATGTTTAACCATAGAGACCCATGATTTTCATTAACCCCTAAGTACCTATTGATTATATAGGGCACTAGCATTGGATTGCATATATTTTGTTATATCTACATTATTATGCATTTCAATTGTCTTTCTCAACAGCATGACACACAAACAGTCATTAACCAATCAAGTTATAGTCAACTTGCGCATGTCCCTGTCGCTAGTAAGTCAACCGGAAGTATCACTCCAGAAGGATTCATGTGGAACGCTTATGCGTTCCAAGCTGCGCAAGCTACGTCTACCAAATGGACCGGAAGTGACTTCACTTGCCAGACATACGGAAAGGAAATGACGTACTGGCAGCGTATTGGCACTGCTACACACTGCATAGAGCAGAGTAAGTTTTCCCATAGACGCACTAAGGTCGACCAAGCGCAGAGTGGCTTCCACTTAATAGTTTTGTTTCCCCGAGTCCTCGTTTTGTCAAGCGGTGACAAGCGCACCGGAAGTAATCTCCCGGAAGTGATACAGTGGAACGCAGCTGCATTCCATTACCACATGCAGGAACTGCATGCACACTTGGTATCCCACATGGGTCCATACCATGAGCACTATGGAGTCTACAGGTACCTTCCCCAGTTTTTAAGTTGTTTTATGATGCATGGGTATATTGTATTATGTTATTTATTTATTTGTATACATGCCCCTTGACCCCAATGAAGGTAATTGGGTCTCAGGGGCCACTCCCACCTATGTAATTCCCTTGTGGTTATTTATAACCTCACCTTATGGTGTATGTGCATGCTTGACAATTTTTTTCTACTCTGCTAGAAGATAGCAGCACTGCCCTGTGCTGGCTCTGCAAGCAGAAATTGAGCCATGGGTCAAAAGACTTAAACGTAGGCACTACCGCTATGTGGAACCATGTGAAGCAGCGCACCCATGCAGTTGTCAAACTAAAGCTGCTATCAGCTACCACACAAAGAGTTTGCTCCTTCTCCTGGGCTCCCTTGCAGCAGCCAGCCCACATCCTTGGGCAGTACTTTGTCTTTCACATGCTCTTCATTATCCATGTGTGCTTCTCCAGCTCCTCCATTCGGTCACACTCGTCAGGCATCAATAAAGGAATTTGTGTCTGTGAAGCAAGTTTATGCACCCAGCCATTCCATGGTGTGCAAACCTAATCCCTACCTGGCCAATATGCTGGCGGTGCAGTCAGTACCTTACAATTTAGTTCAGTCTGATGCCTTCAGAGAGCTTATAGCCTACGCTCAGCCATGTTGGAAGATTCCTGGCCAGCATTACTTCTCTGAAAAATCCATCCCCGACCTTTATTCACACGTGGTGGACAACATCGGCTGCTCCCTCTAGCTGTCCACCTGCAGCACCATACACAACATGGTGGACACCTGGAGCAGCACTTATGGCCAGGGGCAATACATGTCCTTCATGGCTCCTGGATCCATTTTTTCTATTAGCGAGGCAGCACGCCAGCAACTTGGCCATGTCCTTTTGCCACCTCCACGCTTTTATCAGCCTGGATTCCACACCAGACACTTATCCGCCTCCTCCACCTCCTCCATGGACACCCTCCTGTCTCCAACAACAGCAGGGTACAGCATTGCTCCCCTCCCTTCTATCACAAGTATCAGGTAAAGCGCTGCCATGCGGTGTTGGATTTGATCTGCATTGGCGAGAGCAGCCACACAGGCGAACGGTTGCTGAAGAACATAAGGCAGCAAACAGTACGCTGACTGTCTCCCCCCAGCTCCAAGTCAGTAAGGTCGTGAGCGACAATGGTACCAACATAGTGGTTGCGCTGAACCTGGGCTCAATGACACATACTCCGTATGGCACATGTAATTAACCTTGTGGTCCAATGCTTCTTGAAAAAGTTCACTGGCCTGCGCACAGTGCTAGCAAAAGTTAAGAAAGCTGTGCAATCATTTCAGCTATTCCTACATGCCATGAAACGCTCTCCTGGACTTTAAGCATCAAAGTGGGCTGCCGTTGCACCACATGATCAGCATCGTGCAAACTCACTGGAATTCGACACTGTACATGCTAGAAAGGCTGTGTGAGCAGCGGAAAGCAGTGACTGACTTTCTTATGCACCAGCCAGAATCGTAAAAGATAGGGAGCATGTGTCACTTTGAGATCTGGTGGAAGCTGGTCCGAGATGCCTGTATGGTGCTAAAGCCCTTGGAAGAGACCACAAAATTTGTAAGCAATGAGAGCTGTGGCATGAACAACCTTTTTTCCATTATATTTATGTTAGAAAAAACGCTAACGCTCATGCAGCAGGGGACGAGGGGGGAAGGTCACCTCGTGCACCTTGCTGTTCACTCTGTCCCTGTTCGCGAGCCCTGAGGAGAAGTTTCCATGGAGGAGGAGGATAAGAATGAGAATCTTCAACTAGAGGAGTGGGAGGAGTAGAACAAGGAGGAGGAAGAGGAGCATGAGGATGATGATGACACCGGCAATGACACACAATCATCACAAAGGGAGGCGGAGATGAAAAGAATTGGCTTCTCGAGCATGCTGGCCAAGATGGTGAGCTGTATGCTCACTTGCTTACGTGTATCGCACACATGAAGCAGACTGACGATTACTGGATAGACCCATGCTATCACTCCAACATGGGGGACTGTTTTTCTCCCGAGGAAAGGGAGGAGAAATTAGCTTAAACATTGTGTATGTACCTTGCTGCAGCTTTTGGCCAGCAGACGCCTGCCACCAGCGTGTCCGAAAGGGAGGCTTATTTTTACCCACACACACACACACACACACAGTCACCCACCTCCTACCGCAAGCAGCAACAGTAGCAGCAGCAGCAGCCAGTTCAGTCTGCTCAACATGATAAGGCAGTCTTTTAATGTCCCACAACAGGCTAAAGCAGGTCAGAAAGCCCAGTCCAACCGCCTCAATGACCAGGTTCAGACCTACCTAGACTCTGGCTTGCAAAACCTGTCTTCAGATCCTGTGGACTTCTAGGCAGGCAGACTGCAACAGTGGCCTGAACTGGTCCACTATGCTTTTGGTCTTCTCTCCTGTCCAGCCTCCAGCATCCTCTCAGAGGTTTTTTTTTAGTGCCGCAAGGGGGCCAAGTGGTGACACCCAAACGGACTAAGGCTACTTTCACACTTGCGTTAGGAGCGGATCCGTCTGGTGTCTGCACAGACGGATCCGCTCCTATAATGCAAACGCTTGCATCCGTTCAGAACGGATCCGTTTGCATAACCATGAACAAAAAAAAAAAAACTTTACATTGAAAGTCAATGGGGGACGGATCCGTTTGAAGATTGAGCCATACTGTGTCATCTTCAAACGGATCCGTCCCCATTGACTTACATTGTAAGTCTGGACGGATCCGTTTGCCTCCGCACGGCCAGGCGGTCACCCGAACGCTGCAAGCAGCGTTCAGGTGTCCGCCTGCTGAGCGGAGCGGAGGCTGAACGCTGCCAGACTGATGCATTCTGAGCGGATCCGCCTCCACTCAGAATGCATTAGGACTGGACGGATCCGTTCGGGGCCGCTTGTGAGAGCCTTCAAACGGAGCTCACAAGCGGAGCCCCGAACGCTAGTGTGAAAGTAGCCTAAGTTGCCCTTTGCCAGTGTCCAAAACATCACCTTTGTTATAATAAACCAAGCCTGGATTAGGTAGGATTTTTACACTTTGGCTGAGGCAGATGAGTAGATCTGGCCTTGCTGACGGTGTCCCACCTTTCCACTCTTGATGCCTGCCTGGCTACCATGATGTTGCCTGCTAACTATCATGTTCCTTACAACTACTGCACCTGCTGCTTCTGTCATGCCACACCCACCATCATGGCACTACTGCCATCTGCCCATCTGCCAACATTTACCATATAACAGCTGCTGTTGTTTTTGCCATTCACCACCACCATCGCAGCTAGCACTCCATGTTGCTGATCCCTTACTGCCACCACTATTAACACTTTGCATCCGCCTCTTCTACTACCACTCATAAACAGCCAATCTACTGCCATGCCAGGTTGCTACCGCTGCTATTCATGTTCATAATACAGACAGTTAGTGGGAGATAGTCAGTGTAGGTTAGATAGTGATATAGTTTAGCTGATAGGTTTCAGTGCAGGGTATTATGCAGGTAGTGTGATAGAAATTACTATTTCTCTGCTGTCTAAACATACATGCTACAGACATTGTGCTGTGATGTCACAACAATACTTAGTGCACCAATCAGTAATATCTACTCAGACCTGATAAAATGTGAAGTTGCATATTTATTGCAAATATTATGTGAAAAATTCACTAAATATCGCGAAAACGAATATTGTCTATGCCGCTTATCACTATGTGTGATGTGATTTTCTACTGCTGTCATTCATCCCGGAGCTGAGGGACGGGGGACTGGCAAGAGTAAAAAAAAATGTTAAAATCTGTGTTTTAGAGGACTAGAGGGGGTTATATACCAATTTGTAGAGGCAATCGGAGTAACTTTGGTTCTGAATTAATAGATTTGGACCTGAACCAAACTTTTTGAAAAATTTGACGAATCGAAATGAATCTTGGAAGATTCGCTCAACTCTAGCCATAGTGTATAACAGTTGTATCGCTAACAGAACAGAATAACCATAAATGCTGGTGCACTAGATAGTAATGCACATGGTGATATATTACTTTTTGATACTGAGACACAGTAACTGAATAATTAACAGAATTGATTAATTATGAATGTTGGTGCACTGGACATTGTACTGTATCACCATGTGCATCACTCTCCCTGCACTCTCCCTCTTCAATATTGTTCTTTAAAACTGTTTGTAGCAACACTGTCCCCAGCGAATGATCGCTTGCCATGTCTTTCCCTATGCTCAGCTCACAGGACAATGGTGGAGACCGTGCAGGATGAGGGTTTAATAGGGCTGTGACATCACAGAGGATGGCTACATGCAGATTGACTGGCTGCACAGCATTATGGGTAATGTTGTGTTCCTGCGCTTGTCTCCACTACATTTTCACTTTCTAACATATGCAACCACCATTTTAGTTAAACTGATTTGCTACCACGAAGCATGAGGAAGTTAGTATTTGTTTAGAATTGAAGTTTATCTAAACTTCAGACAAAATTCTATTTTGAATGCTTTGCTTCGCACAACACTAGTTGGCACCACTGGATATGATAAATTCACATTCAACTCATGGATAGACATAACTACTACTGTCACCTCATCCATCTGCTATAAGGAAGCAGCAGAACTTCTGGGAAAGTGAAATTTCACAGTACAACAGTTATACAGTGTGGTCCTTGATCATGAGCATTGGACTGAAGACCCTTGGGCCCAACAGAGTAAATTATTCTGAGGGCCCAACCTCTGAGTGTATACAGACCTTAAGGGCTCTGTTTGATTAGGAGTCCATTCTTGTCAGATCTTGGGCCCACGGAAGATCCTTTTTGGTGCTCTGTTGATTGACCATTGTCAGGGATTTCAACCTCCGCAAGCGAGACTGTGCCAAATGACTGTAGCCTGTGACAAAGTGACAAAGCCTTTTGCTAATAATCATACAAATCTATTTGAGCTTTTGGTGAATGTCATATCAGTTTGACCTCCACTGGTTGGACATCGGTGGCATTCATCTCTTTAAAGAGAAGGGCAGAATGCTTATAGACTACTAAACTACTGATGAGAAGGGGAAGATTATCATTAGTGTTGAGCAAATCAAAGTATTTGAAATTTCCTCTTGTTTAGTGGTAACAAACCAATTTTCCCTGAAATGGCGGTAAAAAAATAAATAAAATCATACTCACATCATCCATTTCCCCATGAAGAGTCCGCCATGGCAATCTTCATTAAAGATACCATGCAAAATATTGCGCGTGGTGACCTATTAAGTCACCACGCCAGCCGGTGTGATATCATCACGTTACCACACAAGGTGGATTTGTGTGGTGTCTTCAATCAAGATGACCATGGCGGCGTCAAATGGATAAGGTGAGCAATTTTTTTTACGGGATTAACTGCTATTCACGAATCAGCAGGTGTGAGCCTATTGTGCCAGGTGTCCATTCTCCTCTAAGGGCATTGTCTAACTGAACCCCACATTCTTCGCAGTACCCCTGATTGTGGAGATAGACTTTCCTGAGGGGACCACCAGGTTGCTACCTCTTGAGGAGGATTGGCACACGAGGCAGCTGGTCCAGACAGACTAGAGGTTACTAGTGCAAAGTACCAGAGGCATATACATAGTCAACAGGACGTATCATAACCAGGACTGACGGTGCAGGATCGAAGGATGAGGCAGAGGCAAAGTCAAACAAGCAATGGGTCAGGGCAGGGTCAGGCAATCCGGTAAGGCAACAGGAGAGTCGAGGCAAAGTGCAACGGGCATCCCCCAGGTGCAATTGGGTCCCCATGTTTAGGAATGCTGAGTGGTCATGTGGCTTGATGGTTTGTGTCACAGTGCTCCTAACTGGATACTGTCATTCCCCGGGGTTAGGCTTCATAGCAACAAAGGAGTTGTGGTTTGTGGAGTAAGTAAAGTCCAGGTTTGGGGAAGTTGAACTGTTTTTACTTGAATAAACTTGCAATAAACTGGGTCATCCAAACAATATTTGATATTTCTCTTGGCTCCAGCAGGCTGAGGGTAAACTGCAGGTTAACTTGAATACTTTGCTTTCTCTCTGCTGCTGTGCTAATATCTGGCTTCAGTCTGGTTACTATCAGCTTCTCTTACTGTTTCTTATGAGAGTGAAGTGGTATCCTGTGACCTGTTTTGTTGAGTAGGGTGTCTTTGTCTCCGTTTTTCCTCTCAGAGGTACTAAGTCCTTTTATATATTGGGCTGATCTGAGCTACTTTCCCAAAGATCCTGCAGCATTGAGGGAAAAACGCTAACTCCTCACACCATGCCGCTTCAATTTCTCGCTCTAACTCTCAACTCTCTACAGCTTCCTGTAGAAATTCGACAAAGCAGTTAAAGGGAGTCTGTCATCAGCATTTCACGTTTGTAACCCTTCCCATAGCTTTCAAGCATGCTTACAGTTAATAAAAACGTTACCTTTAGCATCAATCCTGGACTTATAAAACTGACAAAAAACATCTTTGTAGCAAAAGCAAATGAGGGCTCGCAAGTGCCCAGGGGCGGCGTTACGCTCGTAGGTGCCCTGCTAGCTCAGCCTTTTCTTCGCTTCCCCCCACCCCTTCCTTCCCTCCGCCCGCCCATCCTTTCCCTCTGACCGCCTATCTACTAACTTGTTGTTTCGCCGAGATCCCGCGCCTGCGCAGTCAGTCCGTCAGCCGGCGCATGCGCACTGCAATGACCATTCCTTGTACAGCATTACAGTAACTATTGCACATGTGCCGGCCAACGGCGCGAAGCCGTAGGCTCATAATATATACTGCACATCTGATGGAGGCCTCTGACATACAGTATACCATATGTATTTTGTGTTGGCCCTCTTTATAATAAAGCGTAGTCTGCTTAACTGCTCTACACAATTGAAAAAAACAGCATACTTGCCTGACAGAGGACAAAAGGACAATCTGTCAGGTTCTGGGCAGCATATGACAATGTTCATCTATAGAGATAAGCAAATTTCTAAAAAATTTGATTCGGACGGTTCGCCAAATTTTCTGAAAAGATTTGATTCAATCCAAATTTATTTGCAGCGAATTGCGTTAAAAAACAGCTATTTCCTTGCTGCAGAGAGCCTGTATAGTGGTGTAGAACACTGTGCCCTGCAGTAAGGCCTCATGCACACGACCGTTGTGTGCACCCGTGGCCGCTGTTCCGTTTTCCGTGATTTTCTGCGGACCCATTGACTTTTAATGGGTCCGTTGAAAACTCGGAAAATGCACCGTTTGTCATCCGCCTCCGTGATCCGTGTATTCTGTCCGTCAAAAAAATATGACCTGTCCTATTTTTTGGACGGACAACGGTTTACAGACCCATTCAAGTCAATGGGTCCGTGAAAAAACACGGATGCACACAAGATTGGCATCCGTGTCCGTGATCCGTGTCCGTAGGCTACTTTCATACAGACGGATGCGAAGATCCGTCTGCATAAAAGCTTTTTCAGAGCTGAGTTTTCACTTCGTGAAAACTCAAATCTGACAGTATATTCTAACACAGAGGCGTTCCCATAGTGATGGGGACGCTTCTAGTTAGAATATACTAAGAACTGTGTACATGACTGCCCCCTGCTGCCTGGCAGCACCCGATCTCTTACAGGGGGCTGTGATATGCACAATTAACCCCTCAGGTGCTGCACCTGAAGGGGTTAATTGTGCGTATCATATCCCCCTGTAAGAGATCAGGGGCTGCCAGGCAGCAGGGGGCAGACCCCCCTCCCTCCCCAGTTTTAATTTCATTGGTGGCCAGTGCGGCCCCCCCCGCCCCGCCCTTATTAATATCATTGGTGGCCAGTGTGCGCCCCCCCCGGCCCCCCCTCTATTGTATTAATATCATTGGTGGCTAGTGTGCGGCCTCCCCTCTCCCCCCCCCCCTAATACTTAGCGATATTAGAAGCATCATACTTACCTGCTGCGCTGTCTGTGACCGGCCGGGAGCTCCTCCTACTGGTAAGTGACAGATCATTAAGCAATGCGCCGCACAGACCTGTCACTTACCAGTAGGAGGAGCTCCCGGTCACAGACAGCGCAGCAGGTAAGTATGATGCTTCTAATATTGCTAAGTAACCATGGCAACCAGGACTGCAGTAGCATCCTGGTTGCCATGGTTACCGATCGGAGCCCCAGCGATTAAACTGGGACTCCGATCGGAACTCCCTGCTGACACCAATGATAGGGGGGGGGGAGAGGGGAGGCCGCACACTGGCCACCAATGATATTAATACAATAGAGGGGGGCCGGGGGGGCGCACACTGGCCACCAATCATAATACAATAGAGGGGGGAGGGGGGAGAGGGGAGGCCGCACACTGGCCAGCAATGATATTAATACAATAGAGGGGGGGCGGGGGGGCGCACACTGGCCACCAATGATATTAATACAATAGAGGGGGGGCGGGGGGGGCGCACACTGGCCACCAATGATATTAATACAATAGAGGGGGGGCGCACACTGGCCACCAATGATAATACAATAGAGGGAGGGAGGGGGGCGGGGGGGCGCACACTGGCCACCAATGATATTCAAACTGGGGAGGGAGGGGGGTCTGCCCCCTGCTGCCTGGCAGCCCCTGATCTCTTACAGGGGGCTATGATACGCACAATTAACCCCTTCAGGTGCGGCACCTGAGGGGTTAATTGTGCTGATCACAGCCCCCTGAAAGAGATTGGGTCCTGCCAGGCAGCAGGGGGCAGTCATGTACACAGTTCGTAGTAAATTCTAACTTGAAGCGTCCCCATCACCATGGGAACGCCTCTGTGTTAGAATATACTGTCGGATATGAGTTTTCACGATGTAACTCAAATCCGATGGTATATTCTAACATAGAGGCGTTCCCATGGTGATGGGGACGCTTCAAGTTAAAATATACCATCGGATTGGAGAAAACTCCGATCCTATGGTATATTAACTCCTGACTTTACATTGAAAGTTTTCATGTCCGTGGATCCTCCAAAAATCAAGGAAGACCCACGGACGAAAAAACGGTCACGGACCAACGGAACCCCGTTTTGCGGACTGTGAAAAAATACTGTCGTGTGCATGAGGCCTAACACGCATAGGGAGTCTGCTGTGGTAGTGAAATTATACTGTGAGTCAGTATGACATGCAGATGACAGGCGTCGCTCTTAGAATCACTCCAAACTTCGCTTATTTCGGCAGTTACTGGGCCAAAACTGACCAAATAACTCAAGTGTCAACTCAGCTTTACAGGTTGATGTTAGCGCCAGGTATAAAGAACCGTGCAGAGGCCCAAGATCCTACTGTAGCTTTAAAGAGAGCACCTTATTTTACACCGTCGTCAGCTGATTCCACATAGATGTCTACAGAACATGTTCTATGAAAAGCTTATACAAGTAGAGTCCCACTGACAGAGTGGAGAGGGTGTCAGCAGTAAGTTGGTGTTGATGTCACTTTTTTTTTTGCCCTTCCTCTGATCCTTTAGAACAATAACCCCCTAAACAAAAGATCCTGCCTGCTAAGCATCCACCTTCACTCAGTCATCATTTGGTCAGTAATCCATCAGTATTTCTAAAGCCAAAACAGGAGTGGATCTAAAACAGAGATGAAACGTGAATGGAATATTTGCATGTCTACTGTGTTTTTACCCACTCCTGCTTTTGGCTACCAATTCTGATGGGACCATACAGGCCTTACAGCTGCTACGCAGACAGGATCCGTTGTGTGTCTAATTTTTCCTTCCTTCTGACAGATCAGAAGAAGGGTCAAATAAATGATGTCAACCAGGCCAAAAAGGCAAAATTGCAGCCCTGCCATGGAGTCGGGAGGGTGGTAGAGCAGCTTGATAAATCCACAGAATAGCCCAATGATATAGTGTTGAGATAGCAGCGGCATGAGGAGACGACAAAGTGGCCATTTTACATAGTGTTGAGGTGGCAGCAGCATGAGGAAGCCACAGAGTGGCCCAGTGACATGGTGTTGAGTTAGCAGCATGAGGAGGCCACAAACCTTCAAGGTGACATAGTGTGGAGGTGGCAGCAGCATCAGCATGAGGGGGCCACATAGTGGCCCAGTGACATAGTGTTGAGTTAGCAGTAGCATGAGGAGGCCACAGATGGCTAAGTGACATAGTGTTGAGTTAGCAGCAGCATGAGGAAGCCACAGAGTGACCCAGTAACATAGTGTTGAGTTAGCAGTAGCATGATGAGGCCACAGAGTTGCAAGGTGACATAGAGTGGAGGTGGCAGCAGCATGAGGAGACCACAGAGTGGCCCAATGACAGAGTGTGGAGGTGGCAGCAGCAGCATAAGGATACCACAGAGTGGCCCAGAGACAGAGTTGTAAGGTTTCAGCAGCATAAGGAGACCACAGATGGCCCAGTCACATAGTTTTGAGGTAGCAGAATAAGGAGACCACAGAGTGGTGATTTGGCAGAAGCATGAGGAGACCACAGAGTGGTGAAGTGGCAGCAGCATGAGAAGACCACAGAGTAGGACAATGACAGAGTGTGGAAGTGGCAGCAGCAGCATGAGGAGGCCACAGACTGGCAAGGTGACATAGTGTGGAGGTGGTAGCATCAGCAGCAGCATGAAGAGACCACAGAGTGGCACAATGACAGAGTGTGGAGGTGGCAGCAGCAGCAGCGTGAGGCAACCACAGAGTGGCCCAGAGACAGAGTTATAAGTTGGATGCAGCATGAGGAGACCACAGAGTGGCCCAGAGACAGAGTTGTGAGTTGGCAGCAGCATGAGGAGACCACAGAGTGGCACAATGACATAGTGTGGAGGTGGCAATAGCTGCATGAAGAGACCTGAGTGGTGAGGTGGCAGCAGCATCAGGAGACCACAGAGTGACCCGGTGACAGAGTGGGGAGGAAGGTAGCAATAACAGTACCCACTGATGGTGGGTGTAACAAGGAGCACTTGGCATCAGATGTGTGGCATCAGGCAGGTGGCAGCATCAGAATAGTAGCTGAGGCAGGTAGCCAGAAAAAACTGGTCTCTTTTGTCAAGGTTTCGGTGAGGCAGCATGAATGATCTAATCTGATGTATGAGGCCTGTGTTCTAGCAAAAAGCTTACCTCTTTAAAAAACCTTACCCCTCGTGACTTAAGGGGTGTGCGCCTCAACTTCCAGGGGTGTGCGCCTCAGCACAAGCGCACTACCACGACACGGGTAAGATAAAATTACAGGGAGCGCTGACTCACTGACACCGCACGAGCGCCCTCAGGGGTAAGGAGATCTGGTGGTCTTTTCTCCTTAAGCTCACACTGCGCACACGTGGATTGTGAAATCTCCTATTTCCCCCAGCACTATCAGTCATCTGGGGGGTGGGGGGTGGGTGCAGCATATTGGGGGGCATAACCCTAACCCTAAACCCTAACCCTAATACTAAACCCTAACCCTTGTGAGGGTAAGGAGATTTCACAATCCGCTCGTGCGCAGTGTGAGGGTAAGGAGAAAAGACTGTCGGATCTCCTTACCCCTGAGGGCGCACGCACAGTGACCATGAGTCAACACTCCCTGTTATTTTACCTTACCCGTGCCGTGGTAGTGCACTTGCTCTGAAGCGAACACCCCCGGAAGTTGAGGTGTACACCCCCGGAAGTCACAATGGGTAAGGTTTTTTAATGAGGTTAGGTTTTTTAATAGAACACCTGTTTCATCATGACAAAGGTCAGTCTCTCCACATTTTGGGTGGACAGTTCTCCTTGGGGTAACTATGGCCCCGGTTCACTAAGCACCTACTCTGATGCCACACTACTGGGTGGCCAGGGACAGTTTTTTTCAGGTCAAACTCGGCCAGTTGCGGCCACAAATCCAGTTTGGCTACCCAGTTGTCCAGCGGATCTTCAATGTGGGGTGACAGGGTACTATCAAAGTATGCCACCACCTGCTGGTTCAGGTTCAGCTCCACGTCTAGCTGCTGCTCCTGGTAAGTAGTTTCTCTACTAGGTGGGTTAAGAATGCTACTCATCATCGACTCTAGACTCAAGTTGCTGCTGATGGAGCTGAGGAGCTGATAATGCTCCTAACCCCCCCCCCATACAAGCTGCGACAGCAGCCATTGCAGTGGACCGAGAGTGCAGAGGGCCCTCCCCCACCGGTTAGACTAGCAAGAGGATGGACAATGGCGCAGATAGGCAGAGGCCAACTGACTACATAGGATGTCTCTATAGTAGTTCAGTTTGTCCTCTCTCTCAGCAAGTGTCCAACAAAGTGGAGAGCCAGAAGTCAACCATCTGCCGAATAGTGACAATTCGGCTGTCACTACCCAAGCAAGTGATCATGCAGTGGGCCATTTGCGCAAGTGACTTTGAGGGACTCCCTGCCTCCATCTCCACTGCATATTGTCACGGTGTGTCTGGGTCATCTGCCTCGTCTTCCTCATCTCCCTATTGCTCCTCCGACTGCTCCTGCTCCTTCTGTCCTGTCACCTGTGTAGAAAAAACAGCTATTTAGCTACACATGGCTTGTGCTTCAATGTCCTCCTCCAGTTCAGCCCCCACAGGGCTCATGTGGCTGTGAGATTTGATCGACACGTCTCCAGTCCCCTGGCCAGACAGATTTACCAGCATCTGTTCCAGGATATAAAGCAGTGGAATGATGTTCATACTGTAGTCCTGGCGACTGACAAATAACGTGGCATCCTCAAAGGGCCTGAGCAAACGGCAGGTGTCACGCATGAGCTGCCACTGGCTCACTTCGAAGCTACACGGAGGAGTACTCCTGTCCACTTGGATCATCAAGAAATCGTTTATGGCCTTTTTCTGTTCGTATAGTCGGTCCAACATATGCAGGGTGGAATTCCAATGGGTGGAAATGTCGCATATCAGCCAATGTTGGGGGATGCCGTTCTTCCTCTGCAGCTCAAGGAGTGTGTGCTTTGCAGTGTACAAGTGGCTGAAGTGCATGCAAAGTTTCCTGGCCATTTTTAGGATGTCTTGCAAATGGGAGGAAGACTTAAGGAAACGCTTGAGAACCAGATTGAACATGTGTGCCATGCATGGCGCGTGGCTCATCCCTCATTGACGCAGCGCCGACACTATGTTCTTCGCGCTGTCTGTCACCATGGTTCAGATTTTGAGTTATCGTGGAGAAAGCCAGGATTCAATTTCTTGATTAAGGATGTGGAGCAGTTCCTCCCCTGTGTGTGACTCTATTCGCCCAGGCAAACTAAGTGCAGAACAACGATACACTGCCGTGCCCTGCACATGTGGTATGCTGGTGGGGCACTGTGAATTGTCCCTGCAGTGGAGGCTGTGGATTCGGTGGAGAATGAGGAGGCTGAAGCGGACATTGTCGCAGGACCAATGGAATAAGAACATGGAGGGGAAAGCAGCGTCACCTGGCCAAGTTGCTGTTTTGGCTGGGGAGGAACCACATTTACCCAGTGGGCCGTAAATGACATATATTGTCTTTGAACGTAGTTATAGCTCCACACTTCGGCGGTGCTGTGCACTTTGGAAGACACCAAACAGGCTCAAGGACTGGCCCACCTTCTGTTCTACATATTTGTTCAGGGCTAGTAGTGCCTTTTTGGCAAACAAATGACGGCTTGGGACTCTCCACCTCAGCTTGGCACAAGCCATCAGTTTTCTGAAAGGTGCAGAGTCCACCACTTGGAAAGGGAGGGACTGAAGCACCTGCAACTTGGCCAGGAGCAAGTTCAGCTTCTACACCATTGGATGAGTGCACACATACTGTTGTCTCCTGGAAATAACTTAGGTGATCGATTGCTGATGGAATGACTGACAAGGAGTAGGAGGGCGAGGAGCAGGAGCATCAGGACCAGTAGATGATAGAAAGGACAGACAGCTCCCTATTCCTGAGGTGTTGGAGCCTTTACTGCCTGAAATCGGATGCATGCCACTGGGTGATGCAGCGGTTGCTGCGGCAGGCTGGACCACCACATTGGAGCCACGGTTCATCCAGGCCACTTTATGGTGACGCTGCATATGTTCTCCCTGCCCACGCTTCACCTTCTGCCCAAAGATTCGGCAAATGGCCATGTTCACCTCCTCTGGAGGCTTAACAAGAAACTAAAACTCCGCACTGACTGACTGCTACCGCCGTTGCCTATGCGAACCGGTGCAATGCTACTTCCCGGGCAGGTAGGCTCCTGAAAAGCGGGTGGTCTACCCCAGGCACGTTTGGCTCCTAACCTCCCACTGCTGCTACCCTGCTGACTCCCGGCCACACTATTGACTTGTTGGCTCCACCGCTGTCTCACGCGCAAGCTGCCACTCTCTCACCCCGATGATGAAGCCCCTTCGTTACCCGGATCCCAATTCCGATCGGCTACATCATGATCGAGTACTGTCTGCACGTCACTGATGTCCTCCTCAATGGTCTCTGAGCCAGGAGCAAGACCTCTCGCAACACCAGCTCCCACGCCACTCTTCTCATCACTACTTGTCCACCTACCAGAGGAAGCGGCCGATGTCTCCTTAAGTGCAGGGGCAATATTTGCGATATTTCGTGAATATTTGGTAGAATATTCGTCATATATTCGCAAATTTGAGATTATTTTCTTGATCGCGAAAAATTGGCAATATAATATGCACATAATGCGCGAGAAATACAGGCGTGGTTCACTATAGCTACATTTTTCAAGCTGCTAGAAGTTTCCTGAGGCTGGAGAAAATGGTTGGCACGGCAGAACATTACAATAGCTTTATATGCAGATAGAGTGCTCCAATATATTTGTGATTCTGTGATCGGTACTAATAATGTGAATATTTTGGCGCACTGAGTGCAACTTCACATTTTAGCAGGTCTGACTACTTATTAGTGATTGGTGCTCTAACTATTGTTGTGAACTTGTGACATCACAGCACTATTTATGTATGTATGTAACATACATACATACATATATACAGCGCTATGTATGTAGCATGTATGTATGGACAGCAGACACTATATCACTATCTAACCTACACTACCCACTGACTATCTGTATTAGGGTACTTTCACAATAGCGTTTTTCTTTTCCGGCAATGAATTCTGTCCTAGGGGCTCAAATCCGGAAAAGAACTGATCAGTTTTAGGGCTCTTTCACACCTGCGTTCTTTTCTTCCGGCATAGAGTTCCGTCGTCGGGCCTCTATGCCGGAAGAATCCTGATCAGTTTTATCCTAATGCAGTCTGAATGGAGAGAAATCCGTTCAGGATGCATCAGGATGTCTTCAGTTCCGTAACGGAACGTTTTTTGGCTGGAGAAAATACCGCAGCATGCTGCGCTTTTTGCTCCGGCCAAAAATCCTGAAGACTTGCCGCAAGGCCGGATACGGAATTAATGCCCATTGAAAGGCATTGATCCAGATCCGGCCTTAAGCTAAACGTCGTTTCGGCGCATTGCCGGACCCGACATTTAGCTTTTTCAGAGTGGTTACCATGGCTGCCGGGACGCTAAAGTCCTGGCAGCCATGGTAAAGTGTAGCGGGGAGCGGGGGAGCAGCATACTTACAGTCCGTGCGGCTCCCCGGGCGCTCCAGAGTGACGTCAGGGCGCCCCAAGCGCATGGATCACGTGATCACATGGATCACGTCATCCATGCGCATGGGGCGCTCTGACGTCATTCTGGAGCGCCCCGGGAGCCGCACGGACTGTAAGTATACCGCTCCCCCGCTCCCCGCTCCTACTATGGCAACCAGGACTTTAATAGCGTCCTGGGTGCCATAGTAACACTGAAAGCATTTTGAAGACGGCTCCGTCTTCAAATGCTTTCCGTACACTTGCGTTTTTCCGGATCCGGCGGGCACCTCCGGCAACGGAAGTGCACGCCGGATCCCAACAACGCAAGTGTGAAAGAGGCCTTATCCTAATGCATTCTAAATGGAGAGTAATCAGTTCAGGATGCTTTAGGATGTCTTCAGTTCAGTCTTTTTGACTGATCAGGCTTTTCAGAAAACCGTAGCATGTTGTATTTTTACCTCCGGCCAAAAATCCTGAACACTTTGACTGAACGCCGGATCCGGTCTTCTTCCCATTGATTTGCATTAACACCGGATCCGGCGCCGTGTGTTCCGTCAAACCGGATCCGGCTTTTGCATGTTAAACCCGAGAAATGTGGAAAAAAAGTTAAAGTCCATAAATGGCAGATCCGTTTTTTCCAATGCATTTTTCATTGTGATCAAAATCCTGATCAGGATTCAAATGTAATCCGTTTTCACACGTTTTTTCCGCATCCGGCGGGCAGTTCCGGTGTCGGAATTGAACGCCGGTTTCAAACAACGCTAGTGTGAAAGTAGCCTTATATATATATATATATATATATATATAAACTAACTAACTATCTAATGTAATGACACAGGAAAGCGGAGAGCACAGCAATAACACTGCTGTCTCTCCCAGATCTGCAAAATACTGCATACAAGGGCTGCTGGGGAGGTTCTTATATAGAAAGGGGTAGGAAACTTTACTATTGGTTGCTAGGGATGTTGCTAAGCTCAGACAAAGACATTGCAGCCTTCTCATTGGCTCAAAAGCAAAAAGGGAGGTTACTGATGGAAAAAATAATCTATTTGAATATTCCCACCCAAACACTAGTCTCCTCCAGATCTTGGCTGGGCAGTAGCTGCTGACTTTCCTCTAGTAGCTTGTCCTCGCTGTATAGTGGAGCTGAGCCCACAGCATATACTTCTGTGGCTGAGGGAACAGAAAAGGACAGAGGCAGGTTGAGGACAGGTGAGGGCACAGGGCCTGCACCTGGGCCATGCCAACTAAGGGTTGTGTCTGACGAACCTGACGACTCTTGGCTGGGGGTGTCTGATGTCACTTGGGACGAAGTGGATGACCGAGTCAACCATTCAAGAACCGCTGGGTTGCTGGTCAACACACGATCGCTAGCTGACACTGGGAGCTCAGGCCTCTCAAAGTGACCCCTGCTGCCATGCCCCCTTATTCTGCTGGGACCTGTGCCAGAAACATTTAGGCCTCTGCCCCTCCCCTGTGCAGGGCCTGTCACTTCTCTGTCTGACATATTGTTAGATCAAATAAGTAAATAAAAAGGAAATTAATCCCACCCCAAAAAAGGCAGACATTTTCCCACTTCACCACACAATGGCTAATAAGCCCTTTCATTTTACTAATACACCCCAAAAAAGGCTTTAGAACATATAACTTCACAGCTGAAAGGCAAATAAACCCTAATTGTTTACACTTATACACGCCAAAAAAGGCTTTAGAACATATAACTAGTGTTGAGCGAACCCGAACTGGGTCCATACCGAACTTTACGATTTTTGGTACCCGGACCTAAACCCGAACTTTGCCGGAAAAGTTTGTGTTCGAGTTCAGTGTTCGGACATTTAATAAAGCTTTTTGAAAGGCTGCAGGGCAGCCAATCAACACGATTTTAAGCTCTGTGCCCTTAGAAGCCATCACAGCCATGTCTAGTAATGGCATGGCTGTGATTGGCCAGTGCATCATGTGACCCAGCCTCTATATAAGCTGGATCATGTGTAGCACCGCCCATCAGTTCTCAGTAATGAAGGGACAGAAAGCAGGCAGCTGAAGTGAGGGACAATGTGCGATTTTTGTGGGTGCAATACACCATCTTTGCACCCCTGACACAGAAAGCTAATCATAAATCTGGCTGTTAATTCTGTAGGTGACCTGCAGCGATTTTCTTTGTGGGTGCAATGCAACATTGTAATTTGCACCCCTGACACACAGATTTAATAGTTGATCCGTCTGTTAGGTGCACGTCATATACCAATTTATTGCGTGAGGTACACCTGCACTGCATACATGACAGGGAAAATAATATAGTTAATCCGTCTCTTAGTTCATTGGGTGACCTCAAAGAATGAGGAGAGCATCAAATAAGGGACGTGGCCCTGGTTGTGGTGCTGCTGGTGTTGGTGGAGCTCCTGTTGCAGGGAGAGGACGTGGTTGATCTGTGGCAGCTACAAGCCCAAATGAAACACCTCCCTCAGATGCACGTAGACGACAGAACGTTCAGTGCTATTTTGTAGGCCCGAATACCGGAGTACGAATGGTGAGGCCAGAACAAGTAGAGGCGGTAGTAGATTGGGTGGCTGACAGTGCCTCCACTTTCTTCACATTGTCTCCCACCCGGTCCCCTGCTGAAAGTGCAGAATTGGCACCTGCAGCCCATGGGCATCTGTCTTTCACCTCACCCCCTTGCAAATCAGCCAAGCAGTCTGTGCTCCAAGTCATGTAGCAGTCTCTTCTGCTTTTTGATGACTCTGCTGGCAGGGTTTCCAGGGCCATCCACATAGCCCTGCCCCAGAAGTGGAAGAGATTGAGTGCACTGATGCCGAAACATGTGGACATGGGAGGACCACCGCAGCATATCTCTGATGATGACGAAACACAGGTGCCAAGGTGCCAACTGTTGCGGCTTTCTGCAGTGTGCAGACCGGCAAGGAGGGCAGGGGTGAAGAGTGGGTGGAAAATGATGTGGAGGATGATGAGGTCCTAGACCCCACATGGAATCAAGGTCATGCGAGTGACATGTGCAGTTTAGATAAAGAGGTGGTGGTCACACAGCACCTGCCGCACAGCAAAAGAGGAAGCAGGGTGCAAAAGCAGAGTGGCCATCCCTTAGCCAGTACGCCTGCTACTGCCCACCGCACCCAGGGACTGAGCACACCAAAGCGAACTCCAAGAAGTTCCCTGGCGTGGCAGTTCTTGTGCTGATGTCACGAGGGTATCAAGAGCCACGTCTGACTCCGTTATACCCAGGGTCAGGAGGTCGCAGCGGGTGGCTGCGCGCTCTATATCTAAAGATCACGTTGTTTCTTAGTGATTGTTTTCTGTGTTTGCCTTGCTATCCTTTTTGTCTCAATCAGGGATCCGTAGCTTCTCCTCCTCAGCTGTTTCTTGTCTGCCACTCCCAACCTCCTTATATTCTCCCCTCACACTTCTCTAGTTGCCAGTTATAGAGCTTTCTGCCTGGACATCTATACTGACCCACTGGAGTGGTTAATCCTGGTTGTCGTTCCAGAGTGCTACCCTCCGGATCCCTGTTGGGCTTCTTGTTGTCTCCTGTTGTCGCCCACCTGGGATTATATGTTGAGTTTGTATTGTCTGTCCTTCCCTTGGTGTTTTCCTTTAGAGCTAGTGGTGCGGACTAGTGTTCCCACCGCCCTGTTCACTATCTAGGGCTCAGCTTAGGGAAAGCCAGGGCTTTAGGCACGTGATCGGCGTACGGGTGAGGAACCCGTCTAGGGACGTCAGGGCAGCCAGGTGCCAGCCGCTAGGTGAGTCAGGGGTCACCACCTTCCCTCTCACTTGGGCAGGGCCTTCCTTGTTCCCTCCCTCTGTGTCACGTATGTGATAGTCACGCCGACCGTGATAGCTGACGACAAAACGCGAGTGGTTTGCACGCTGTGCAATCAGAGCCTGAAGCGAGACATACATGTTCTAAGCCTGAGCACCACCTGCATGACCAGGCATCTACAGTAAATGCAAAGCACGAGCTGCAGTGGAGTAAACACCTCAAAATCCATAAAAGATCTCAGGCTCCTCCTGGTCCCTCTTCTGCTGCAGTCTCAGCCTCTTCCTCCCCCTCTGGAGTGACAGTGGCAACTGCCACCCCGCAAACAGAGGATGTGGCAACAACGCCACCAAGTCCGTCACCAAGCATCTCCCAAACACTGGAGAGAAAGAGGAAGTACCCCCCCTACCCACCCTGAATGCCAGCATTTCAAAATTCCTGGCCTTTGAAATGCTGTCATTCTGTCTGGTGGAGACAGAGACTTTAAAAAAAAAACTATGGCGGTGGCTATCCCACTGTACGTGGTTCCCAGCCGCCACTACTTTTCCCCCGCCCTGCACAACCTAGTGGCAGACAAAATCAGGTGTGCACTGCGCAACGCCATCTGTGGCAAGAACCACATAACCACCAATACGTGGACCAGTAAGCACGGGCAGGGACGTTTTATCTCCCTAACTGGACACTGGGTAAATGCAGTAGCTGCTGGGCCTGAGGCAGATAGCAGTTTGGCGCATGTCCTTCCGCCACCAAGGATTGCAGGATGTTTTTCTTTGCCTCCTGTTGCCTCCTCCTCTATAGCCTCTGGTCAGCATAATACATTCACCACCAACTTCAGCAGAGCCAGGGGGAAACGACAGCAGGCTTTTTTGAAATTCATCTGTTTGGGGGAAGAACCCCACACCGTGCAGGAGCTGTGGACTGGCATCAGGGCCGGCGCAACCATATAGGCTAACTAGGCGTTCGCCTAGGGCGCCGGCCTGCTGGGGGGCACCATGGAGGGCTCCCCCTGACTGGGGCGGCAGCCCTGGGCGACAGGGCGAGCGGCTCTTGAGCCGCCCCCAGCGCCGTTACAGGGGGGCCAGGAGGTGGAGGTCCTTCTTAAATATGGCAGAGCAGGCATCTGCTTACCCTGATGGCAGGTGCCTGCTTTGCCAGTAAATTACCAGAGGAGAGGAGGCGGGCGGCAAGGGAGGCTGTTCTAGGAGCTCCCCACTCCTCCCTCGTGCGCCCTCTGTGATGCCGGAATATGACGTCATTCCGAATCCGGCCCCGGCATACTAAACGGCGCGCTGGAGGACTGAGGAGCTGCACCACACTGGACCCCGGGCAGGTGAGTGTTTAAGTGTTTGACTGAGTGAGTGTCTGCCGGTGTATTTATGTCAGTGAGTGAGTGTATGTCAGTGAGTTTCCACTTCATGACGGGAGTACTTCTGAACCTGTGGGAAATATCCAGGCAGAAGCTGGCCATACTTTCCCCAATGATGTCAGTGCCTGTGAAGCCTCCTCTTCTACAATCTGTGAACAGAACCTGCCAGCGAGCCGTCCAGTTCCCCCTGCCTTCTTCTCTTTATCGCCCGTGTGCCAGAGACGCCCCTCAGCTCCCTGCGAAACCACTTCCAGGACAGACTTGATATGGTTAACAGTTGTGACGCCGAACCTTCCTCCACCACGTTTGAACAAAGGCATTGCTCTTACCCAGAATCCTTCAGTACAAGGGGACACCACTGCCTATGGTAGGTCTATGAGCGTCTATGGGGGACTTGATTTCTAAGGCCGTCTGGGATATATATAGAATATATGTAGCAGAGCTGAATTTGCACACTGCTCTGGGATCATTGCTTGCCCATTCAGGCTAGGGCAGCCCTATGTAAAAGCCCTGATGGCTCATCTGTGCAATGTGCCAAGTGACAAATTCGGCCCTGCTACACCTGTACCCCGTTAAAGAATTTGGGTGCAGGTGCTAGTGTGTAGACATGTCCCGACTAGCCTTGTCACTTATTTCCTTCAACAAAGGGATCAGTGTGTGAAATGAAATAGGACAGTCATGTAGATACCTATTTCGCTTCTGTGGATAGATTGCAAGCTCTTGAAGCCCAGCGTGCTCCTTTGATGACTTGGCATTAGCAACGCCACCTGCTGCACCTATAGATCCATCACATGCGTGGCTGGATTGTCGCTGACCTGTTAGGCACTTTACCTCTCTTGGTAGCCTTACTCACCCTCTAACTATGCACTTTATGACATCTTTTTGGGCGTTGCTGCTGTCACCTGACATACCGTAGGTGTCTCACTGTCAGTGAGTGTATGTCTGTCTGTCAGTGAGTGTATACGTGTCTGTCAGTGAGTTTCTGTGTACTTCATTCAGTGAGTGTCTGAGTGCGTGTCTGTCTGTCAGTGTGTGTGTGTGTGTCTGTCAGTGAGTGAGTGACATGAGGGGGTAGCAAAATGGATCTTTGCCTAGGGCGGCAAAATCCTTGCACCGGCCCTGACTGGCATTGAACAACAGACCGATGAGTGGTTTGTGCCACTGAGCCTCAAGCCCGGCCTGGTGGTGTGCCATAATGGGCGAAATCTCGTAGCAGCTCTGGGACTAGCCGGTTTGATGCACATCCCTTGCCTGGCTCATGTGCTGAATTTGGTGGTGCAGAGGTTCCTGAAAAATTACCCCGATATGTCAGAGCTGCTGCATAAAGTGCGGGCCATCTGTGTGCGCTATCGGCGTTCTCACCCTGCTGCTGCTCGCCTGTCAGCGCTGCAGCGTAACTTCGGCCTTCCCGCTCACCGCCTCATATGCGACGTGCCCACACGGTGGAACTCCACCTTGCACATGCTGGAGAGACAATGGAGTTTCAGCTGCAGCACTCACGGGTGAGTCGCTCTGCTGAACAGCACTACTTCACCACCAACGCGTGGGCCTCCATGCAGGACGTGTGTGCCATGTTGTGCTTTTTCGAGTACTCCACCAACATGGCCAGTGCTGATGAATCAGTCCTTAGCGTTACTATCCCACTTCTATGTCTCCTTGAAAAAAACCTTCGGGTGAGGATGGAAGAGGATGTGGCACAGGAGGAAGAGGAAGAGTGATCATTTCCATGGTTATCAGATCAGTCATTCACTGGTGGCTCAGAGGGTGGGTTCCTGCACCAACAGAGGCCAGGTACACAATTGTCCAGACAGGGCACAGTTCTGGATGATGAGGAGGAGGAACCGTGTTCACAGCAGGGTGGCACCCAAAGCTCATGGACATCACTGGAGCGTGGATGGGGGGATACAGAGGACACAGACAATACACCTCCCACAGAGGACAGCTTGTCGTTGCCTCTGGGCAGCCTGGCACACATGAGCGACTACATGCTGCAGTGTCTGCTCAACGACCGCCGAGTTGCCCATATTCTAACCAGTGATGATTACTGGGTGGCCACCCTGCTGAATCCCTGCTACAAAGACAACATGCCGTCCTTAGTTCCATCACTGGAGCGTCATCGGAAGATGTGCATGTGCAAGTACAAGTACACGCTGGTAGACGCGCTGCTGATGGCATTCCCACCTGACACTAGGGACAGAGTGGAAGCACAAGGCGAAGGCAGAGGAGGAGGAAGAAATCGCCAACACAGCTGGGGCACCGCCAGCATCTCAGAGGGGAGGGTTAGCATGGCCAAAATGTGGAAAAGCTTTGACAGCACGCCACAACAACCAGTACCACCAGCTGACATTGAATGTCTTAGCAGGATGCAGCATTTCAGCAACATGGTCGAACAGTACATGTGCACACGCCTACACGTACTGACTGATGGGTCTGCCCCATTCAACTTCTGTGTCTCCAAATTGGGCACATGGCCTGAGCTTGCCCTTTACGCCTTGGAGGTGCTGGCCTTCCCTGCGGCCAGTGTATTGTCCGACCGTGTGTTCAGCACGGCAGAGGGGGTGATCACAGACAAGTGCAGCCGCCTGTTCTCAGGCAATATTCGTAAAACACCTAAAAAATTAATACTATAAGTATCTCACATGGAATCATCTGTACACCTCCTATAACGCTAGAAAAGCTACCAGCTAGCAAGTAAATATTATAAATTTTTATACTTTATTAGAAATCCACATAAAACAACACAATAGTTATATTGTAAAATACATAAAGCAGCAAACATGGGAACACTGGAGTGTGTCAGTAAAAATAGGCTCCAGACATCAAGGGACTAGTATAATATGAAATAGCACCATCATCACATAGGGCTCATTTATAGCAAACATGCGTCCATATATTGCAATTCACCGCTCAACACTAAGGTGTGAGGGGCGGTGATATACTTATGCACACCCAGAGTGTAATGCTGCTAATAAAAGTCACAAAAAGAATCAAAATTACTGACCCAGTCTGGAGCGTCCGCCCGATGATCGTTTCGCTATGCGCTTCCTGCCCCCTGAGGAAGCGCATAGCGAAACGATCGTCGGGCGGACGCTCCAGACTGGGTCAGTAATGTGGACAAGCTCATGTTCAATAAAATGAACCAGGCATGGATCCCACAGGACTTGTCTATACCTTGTGTAGAATAGACAAGTATGCCGGCCGCACCCAGCCATTGTTATACTCCAGCGCACTTTCTCTATGTTTTCTTTTTTATATTTCCCAATGTTTTGGGTCTTCCCAAATTTATAAAAAAATAAAAATAAAAAATAAAAAAATAGTGTTGGCTACCTCCTCCTCCTCCACCACCACTTCCACCTACACTGCCACATCCACCACCTCCTCAACCTCCTACTGCACTTTGACCTCCGCCTCCTAGTTCAAGATCATAATTTTTAACTTTTTTTTTTATTCTATGTTATTTTAATTAATTTCCCTATCCACATTTGTTTGCAGGGTAATTGTCCTGCTCTTACCCTTATTTTGCTTCCTTTTGCAGCTCTCTAGCCCTTTCTATGACTTTTTTAGAGCCATTTTAGTGCCCCAATCTTCGGGTCCCTATTGACTTCAATGGGGTTCG
Source organism: Bufo bufo (assembly GCF_905171765.1). NCBI lineage: Eukaryota > Metazoa > Chordata > Amphibia > Anura > Bufonidae > Bufo > Bufo bufo. The sequence goes on along the minus strand of NC_053389.1, from coordinate 730,773,019 downwards.
GGGTCAAGTTTGGGTTAAGTTCGGATCCTGAACTCGTACTTTGCGGCAAAGTTCAGCCGAACCCGGCAAACCCGAACTTCCAGGTGTTCGCTCAACCCTACATATAGCTGCACCGCTGAACAGCAAATAATACTGTTTGTTTTCTACTAATACACCCTAAAAAGACTGTCATTTTCTCACTTCACCACACAACGGCTAATTAGCCCTTTTTTCCCACTAATACACCCCAAAAAAGACTTTAGAACATAAAACTGCACCGCTGAACGGCAAATATAAGATTTTTTTTTCACTAATACATGTCAAAAAAGGCTATAATTTTCTCACTTCACCACACAACGGCTAACAAGCCCTTTTTTTTCCCACTAATACATGCCAAAAAAGGCTTTAGAACATATCATTGAATGGCAAATAAGCCCTTATTTTTTTCCACTAATACACCCCAAAAAAGGCTTTAGAACATGTAACTGCACCGCTGAACGGCAAATAAGCCCTAATTTCTTACACTTATACATAGCATAAAAGGCTTTAGAACATATAACTGCACCGCTGAACATCAAATAATACTTTTTGTTTTCCACTAATACTTGCCAAAAAAGGCTATAATTTTCTCACTTCACCACACAACGGCTAATAAGCCCTTTTTTTCACTGATACACCCCAAAAAAGGCTTTAGAACATATAACTGCACCACTGAACGGCAAATAATACTTTTTGTTTTCCACTAATGCATACCAAAAAAGGGAGTAATTTTCTCAATTCACCACACAATGGCTAATAAGCCCTCTTTTCCACAAATACACCCCAAAAAAGGCTTTAGAGCATATAACTGCACTGCTTGAGGGCAAATAAGCCCTTTTTATTTTACACTTATACACCCCAAAAAAGACTTTAGAACATATAACTGCACCACTGAACGGCAAATAATACTTTTTGCTTTCCACTAATACATGCCAAAGGCTATAATTTTCTCAATTTACCAAACAACGGCTAATAAGCCCTTTTTTTTCCACAAATACACCCCAAAAAAGGTTTTAGAACATATAACTGCACCACTCGATTGCAAATAAGCCCTTTTTATTTTACACTTATACACGCTAAAAAATCTTTAAAACATATAACTGCACCGCTGAACAGCAAATAATACTTTTTGTTTTCTACTAATACATGCCAAAAAAGGCTGCAATTTTCTCACTTCACCACACAATAGCTAATAAGCTTTTTATTCCACTAATACACTTCAAAAAAGGCTTTAAAATATATAACTGCACCGCTGAATGGCAAATAAGCCCTTATTTTTTTCCACTTATACATGCCAAAAAAGTATTTAGAACTTATAACTGCACTGTTGAATGGCAAATAATACTTTTTGTTTTCTAGTAATACACCCCAAAAAAGGCTGTAATGTGCTCACTTCACCACACAATGGCTAATAAGCCCTTTTTTTCCCACCACTACACTCTAATAAACGCTTTAGAATATATAACTGCACCGCTGAATGGCAAATAATCCCTTATTTCTTTCCACTAATACACCCCCAAAAAAGCTTTAGAACATATAACTGCACCGCACAAGGGCTTATAAAACATAGAAATATTTCCTAGCAATACACCATGTTAATGGCTGTATCACACAGCACTTGCACCCCAATAACAAGCAAGATTTGCTGGAATTACAGAGGTATCATCTATTGCAAACCTGAAAGCAGCAGTATAATGGCAATTTGGATCCGCAGTCAGTGCAGCAAGGTGTAATAGGATTGCTCCTATTACCCAGGCTCTACACTCCTCTACTGAACCCTGTTCTGCTTCCATACTGTGGAATAATTCCTCCCTATCCTTTCCCTACACTTCTAATGATCTTTCCCTGAACTTCTATTCAGCAAAATAAAAGTTTTCAAGTCTTTTCTAGCACTTTCCCTAGCGCCTGCTGATGTCTCTCCCTACACTAAGTACACTAGAAAATGGCTGAATCCAAGATGGCTGAGGCTATTTATAGAGCTGTGATATCACAGGGCTGGCTGGCTGCTTATTGGCTGCATGCATGGCCTTGTGGGTGATCCCTCGTTCCCAGAGTTCCTTGCTCCATGTCCTAATATGTGCAGCAGCCATTTTTGGAAAAAATGTGATTCGTTACCATGAAGTGTCAGGAAATTCAGATTCAGTGCAAAACGCATTTTTCCTGAAATTCTGATCGAATTCCACTTTGTCAACTTCGATTCGCTCATCTCTATTTATCTATGCTCTCTGAGCTCTACCCCATGTATATGTTAAATATATGTTAAACCAAACCTGTATAATCACGGTGGCTTTTCTAGTTTAGATCTTCATTCTAAAAATCAAACCCTGAAATCTCACTTCAAGTCAAGCTTAGCTCTATTACTACCTGCAAAATTGCACTAAAAAAAGAAGTGGAAATCTTTGTAGTAGAGCTAAAAAGAAATAACAAAACCCAACAACTAATAACCTTTCTTTAAACCGAGTAAGAAACTGTCTGTGTTGATTAACAAAATCTCTGTCAGCTTTACTGAAAAGGTCTAGGCGAGCAGTCTTGGCGATCAAAACAGAATCCTTTTAATTACTTTTCCCAGACGGTGGGTTAAAGATATGCAGTCCCACGGTGGCTTATTTCTTTCCAGTGGGTTACTTTTACTCTCAATACAATTCAATTTCATTTTCTCAGAAGTGAAGGCGATTTTACATTTGCTTGAAGGAACTGATGGATTGTGATAGAGATGAGCTGATGGTAATATGATTATAGTCATTAGTTTTATGCTGCATTATAAAAGGGCAGTAGGAACACAGGAGATGAGATACTATATTAACCGGATTGTAGGTTCAGATTTGAAAGTAAAAAAAAAAAAGAACTTGAGAATAAAGGAAGATAAAATTCTGGTGCAGGAAAGAAAAAGATTTTCAACAAGGTAAACTGTCAAAGTTATTTTATTTTATTTTTTTGATAGGCACAGCATGTTCGATGTCATTATATTTATTAGAGAGTCTATTGTTTTTTCTCATTTTTTTTTTTACTGATAATACCATTCTAGGTGAAATCACCAATTACCACCCTTCCCTCTTAAAAGTTTACTTACTTGGTAGTGTAGCGAAAATAGTTATAATGAGGTGGATGTGGATCCATGGCATCACTTGAACAAATTAGATTTCTAAAAGCATTATATAAGTGGTCTCCCAGGTCTTTAACCTTTAAACGCTGAACAGGAATCTGGACTTCCTGTAGGGGAACTACCAGGCTGCTACCTTTTGGAGTAGGTATGAGGTCAGTAAGGGCAGCTCAAGGTCAGTAGGTCAGTATGGAGGACAAGCAGAGGTCAGGTCAGGCAGCAAACGTTCAATTTCAGAAGTCAAGCAGAAGTCGGTATATGGAACAGGAAAAAAAGCTAATGGCAGACCTTAACAGGAAACTAGCATATTGGAACCTATTGCATAGACAATAGGTTGTAGTATTGAGGGGAAAGTGCCTCAAATACTCCAAGGTAACCAACATTGATGGAAAAAGGTTAGGGTGCGTGCACTGGTCCTTTAAGAGCTGGAGAGAGAGAGAGTAAATGAGAGAGAGAGAGAGAGAGTGTGCGCAAGAGAGTGCATGCATTCTACGGACAGTGAGAGGTATTGCTGACAAGAAGCAGGCCTCAGTCTCCATGGGAGGCCATATTGCTCTGCCAACCCTGGGGCAGGGAGAGAGGGATGCTGATGGGACCAGACTGTAGGAGTCCTTGAGCTATGGAGGCAGCTATTATGGAAGCCATCTCTACCAACAGGAGAGGAACGACAGTGGTCATAGACTGCTGCCCTAACAGTAGTGATATGTTTGCTCCCTTTCATTTCTTTAACTGTTCCTTGTTGTAGCAAAATGTAAGACCAAGTTTACCCAGCAGTATCTTGGTTAGTAATTGCAAGTCAAAACCAGACATTGGTCCAAAATATGGAAGAAGTGCAATTGTTTCCATTATAGTTTCTCTCTGTAGGTTCTATTCCCAGCTCAATTACATTTTTTTTATAAAAATTACATTGACCAGGTCTCTGGGTATGCTTTTCCAGAGCGTTTTGGTTTTTGTTGACAGTAGGATGTGCAGTATGGAAAGACCACATGAATCCAGCCTTCAGATGATCATATCATTTCACTGACGTTTGTGAGGCAATATGGATGGTGAAAAAACGGAAAAATACCTAATCAAGTGAGAACATCTTGTCTTCACCCTGGCTGAGATGCGATATGCAGTAATTAGACACTGTCACACCCAGGGCAAAGACAATGCCCACTGAGCAGAAATGAAGTCTCCTCCCTGTACCTAGTAGGAAACCTATGTTGGCGTATGCTCACAGTGCAGCTTTAGAGGGGGAAAAAGTGTCAGTTCAACCTCCTTACAAACTGGTATGGCTGAGTTCCCATCACCGTTTAGCTTTCCGTTCTTCTGATCCATCAGAAGAAGAGAGAGAGATAAAAATAAATAAAAAAAACTGTTGTATCACTTATGCATAAGATTGCAATAGGATTAGATTTTTTCAGGATCCTGTTTTTTCTTTCTCTCTCACTTCTTCTGACGGATCAGAAGAACAGAGGGCTAAAAGTTGATGTGAACTCAGCCTATGATTGTCTTACCAACTATTGTCAGTTTTAGCACGATCTGACAAATATCTGGCCATATCTGTGCTTTAGATGTGATATAACAGTGCCCTGCATATATGCTACTGGATATTTATATACATGCCACACGCCATTGTCTATACCATGCTACACTACAAGCCCCCCTCCCCAAGATCGCTGGAAAATTGTTGTGCATGAATCTGGTATGTGGTCCAAGAAAGGTTGGGGACAGCTGGCCTAGTGATGATTACTGTGTGGAGACCTTAGATAGATTATTTATGTTTACAGTATTTGCATGTGTTTTTGTACATGGCAGTGTGCGGCTACTTGTAGTTCTTGTTTGCTTTTGCACTGCAGCCATGGTAATGTGCACCTTTTTCACATTTTTGGAGGTGCTGGTCTTTGTTTTTTTGCATTGACAGGCAGACAACCAGAAAGACAGAGAGATACGATAGATATCATAGATACATCAAGTTCTTAGATATGGCTGCAGGCAAGCAAAAACAACATGGCAGCACCTATAACCCTATAACATTCTGGTGTCTACTGTAGCAGGATTCATCATAATGACTTATTAATCAAAAGCCTATCTCCTGGATAGAACACAAAGCAAAAACTGTACGGGGCGAGTGACTAGAATACTAAAAATGACATCAAAATGTTACTGCGGTGGGCGGAATGTAAAGCAGGGGTGACACTGGCGTGGTATACGTATATGTGTATTATATGTGAAGGAGGTGTATAGGTGTCCATGTCTTGATTCTTCCGCCTATCCCTACATAGGCTACTTTTCCTGTGCTAGCCTCATGTAAGATACCTGTAATGTACATATCTCAACATACAGTATAAAGTAAATGCACTTGAATTTTTTTAATGGAAAATCAAGGTATCTAAAAAAAAATCTTCTGCTATGTTCTAGCTATGATCTATTGTATCTAAAAAGGTGACATTGGTGAAGTCTGTGATCTTGGATGTCCACCGATAGATCACTAAACCCACCTACTGATTATCCAGAGCTGTACTCAGCAAAAGAACAACACTGTTTTGCTCCAGCACAGCTTAGGCAGAGGTGTGAGTACAGCGAGAACTGCTTTTGGGGATATTCAAACAGATCAGATTTGCTGTAGAATTGTCTGCTACTGTAAATCAGTTCCATTAATATGATTTTTTTGGGGTGTGTTAATTTTAACCCATTTCCAATATTTGATATAATAATATGTCACATGTTGGGTCTCTAAATATGGTGCCCACTCTGGAGCAGAGGAGGCGCCATAGCTGCCGGATGCCTACTGTTTCACACAGCAGACACACGTGGCTAATGTTTGCGACCGGCAAACATGCTGACCGCACACATTTAACCCCTCAGACACTGAATGGAGAAAATGCAGATTCCGCTCACTTTCTTCCTTGTAACCAGGGGCGTAGCTATAGGGGGTGCAGAGGTAGCAGTCGCTACCGGGCCCAGGAGCCTGAGGGGGCCAAAGAACCTTATGCCACATAAGAAGACACCAGTATTATAGAAAGTGCATGCTGGTCAAGTTATAGCTCTGTCTGGAAGAAAGGGCTTGGGTCAAGAATTTGGCATGGGGGGGGGGGTTAGGGGGGTGATCTACTGTTTAAATTTTTGCTGCAGGCAGCATGAAGGCTATGTGCTTCCCTAGCCACAAAACACTGAAGTAATTTAAAAGTTTTTAAAAATAAAAAAATATAAATATATAAATGTTCAAATCATCTCCCTTTCCCAAAAATGAAAATAAAATAAACAATAAAAAAAAAAATCATAGGAATCGCTGTGTCCAAAATTGCCCATAATATAAAAATGTTTATTTTATACGGTGAAAGACGTAATAGAAAAAAAATATATCAAAATGACCAATTTGCCATTTTTCGAAACTTCAACTCACCAAAAACCGAATAAAAAGTGATCAAAAAGTCATACACATCCCAAAATGGAAAATTATAAAAACATTAGACCCATACGGCAAACAAAATGAAAACATTATAAAATTATGGCTCCAAGAAGGCAGGGAGTAAAAAATGAAAAAGGATAATTGCTGCATCATGAAGAGGTTAAAAGCATAACAATTCAAACAGCGCAGTGTGTTTTTTAAAAAGGCTATTTATATTACCACTGGCTACCATCTGTTTATCCATAGCTATACAGTATATGTTTATGTTGAGTGTTACCCCCAACCTTCCTTATCAGGCCAATATTTTAATCTTAACAATGGGCCCATTTAACTGCAAATAACTATTGCATTTTTGAGCCAACCTATATGTATTTGATATTATTTTTCATGGGACACATTAGATTTGTTTGTGCCAATAGATGACAGATATAAAATTAAAAATATATATATTAAAGGCAAAACTGTGAAAATTATGAAGAAATGTATGTTTCCTTTCTTATCAATTTTTTTTTCTGTTACAAAAGAGTTCTGTTCCTAAAATTATTACTAGTGTTGAACGAATCGAAGTGAAACAAATTTGCCATGAATCCAAATTTCTTTGCGCTTTGTGGTAACATTTTTTTTCCCTAAAATGGTGGCAACACAAGTTACAAAGTAAAGGTAAGAAGCCTGAGAACATGATATGACCCATTAATGACATGCAGCCAGCCAGCGCTAGGGACAGTGCGTTAGAAAGCGTTTAGTTGTAGAATATAGGGTACAGTGCAGGGTCAGTTTAGGGAGATCGAAGGGAGAGTTTTTAGACACTGTAGGGTGAACAAAGTGAGAGCATAGGGAGACTGCACGGACAGTGCAGGCTCAGTGTAATCACCCTGAGCCTCTTGTTCACCTGCTGCACCATCCATTCTCAATCTGTTCATTAATGCATAGACTTACTGTGCATCAGACTCATTGTCCAAAGGTTGTCTAATATATAGGCGTGTTTATCTAGTTTATCTGCTGTGCCATTCATACTTAATCTGTTATGTTATACATAGACTTACTTTGCTTCATACTTAGTCTTAACAGGCTGTCTAACATATACTACTCACAAAAAGATAGAGACATTTGGCTAGTGGGTGAAATATCAGGATGAACCTGAAATACCCTTTACAGGTGAACTTAATGTGACCTTCTCTAAACTTTTGAATGCACTCGTCCAACTATTTACTGTTTCAGTACTTTTTGCACAACTTGCAGTTCTCTAACAAGGAGCTTAATGGCAAAATTCACAACAGGAGTTTGATCCATTAATCGCCCAATACATTTCCTGGTTCAATTAGAATTGGTATTTAAAGAGTCCTCCTCATCATGCTGTTCACATTTTGACATCATGAGACCAAGAAGACGCCTAACAATTGATCAATAGTGCCTCGCCATTGCGAGGCTTCAAGGCGGATGTTCTCAGATGGAAGTGGCCACTGAGCTTAGGTTGTCACAAAGTGTCATCAGCAGGTTGCAACCGAGATACAGAGAGACTGGAAGACTCACAGAAAGGCATAGAAGTGGAGGCCCTTTGGCCACATCCCACAGTGATGACCAATTCATTGTGAATAATGCCCTCCGGAACCAGATGATGAATGCCACACAACTCCAGGCAAATTCAAGGGAGGTAAAATATACTCAAGTATCACATCAGACTTTTCGAAACTGTTTACATCAGCATGGTCTGCATGCTAGACGACCTGCAAAGGTACCTGACCACAGGCGTCATCGTCTTGCATGGGCCAAGGATCATCTACGCTGGACGAGGGACCAGTGGGCTTCAGTGCTGTTCACAGATGAAAGTCGATTCATGCTGAGAAAAAATGATGGCAGACAACGATGGTGAAGACTAGTGATGAGCGGCAGAGGCAATATTCGAATTCGCGATATTTCGCGAATATATGGTAGAATATTCGTCATATATTCGCAAATATTCGTATATAAAAAAATTGCATAATGCAAATTTTTATGCGAAAAAAGGTGTTGGTCAAAAACGAGTATATAGCACTACAGAATATACTGCTATATATTCATTTTTAGAATATTCGTCATTTTTTCCATCTGAACAAATGATTCCTCCCTGCTTAAAATGCTTGTGGGTCAATGAGTCATTGCGCCCCTTCCCGCCCCCCCCCCACTATTAAAATCATTCATAGGCAGTGCGCCCTAACCCCCCCTCACCAGTATTACAATCATTAGTGGCCAGTGCGGATCCCCCCCCCTCCGTATTAAACATCATTGCTGGCAGTGCGCTGACAATCCCTCTCCCCCCGTATTAATCATTGCTGGCAGTGCGCCCTCAATCCCCCCTCCCTCCCCAGTATTAATCATTGCTGGCAGTGCACCCTCAATCCCCCCTCCCTCCCCAATATTAATCATTGCTGGCAGTGCGCCCCCCCCCCCCATCATTGGTGGCAGTGTAATGCTGGGGCTCTGATCGGTTACCTTGGCAACCAGGACGCTACTGAAGTCCTGGCTGCCATGGTCAGGTAGTCAGCATTGTACTTACCTGCGCTGAGGCCGCTGGGCGCTCCTTCTTCTCAAACTCACAGGTCTGTGCGGTGTATGCTTATAGCAATGAGCCTCACAGACCTGTGAGTTTGAGAAGAAGGAGCGCCCGGCGGCCCCAGCGCAGGTAAGTACAAAGCTGACTAACTGACCATGGCAGCCAGGACTTCAGTAGAGTCCTGGTTGCCATGGTAACCGTTTGGAGCCCCAGCATTACACTGCTGGGACTCCGATCAGAACTGCCGCTGCCACCAATGATGGGGGGGGGGGGGCGCACTGGCAGCAATGATTAATACTGGGGAGGAAGGGGGGATTGAGGGTGCATTGCCAGCAATGATTAATACTGGGGAGGGAGGGGGGTATTGAAGGAGCACTGCCAGCAATGATTAATAGTGGGGAGGGAGGGGGGATTGAGGGAGCACTGCCCATGAATGATTGTAATACTGATGAGGGGGGGGGGGTTAGGGCACACTGCCCATGAATGATTTTAATAGTGGGGGTGCGCACTGCTGCCCGGCGGCACCCGACCTCTGACAGGGTGCTGTGATGCGCACAATTAACCCCTCAGGTGCGGCACCTGAGGGGTTAATTGTGTGGATCACAGTGCCCTGCCAGAGGTCAGGTGCCGCCAGGCAGCAGGGGGTCAGTATGTATGTGCCTGTTGGTATACTCTAACTTCAAGCGTCCCCATCACCATGGGAACGCCTCTATGTTAGAATATACCATCGGATTTGAGTTTTCACGATCTAACTCAGATCCGATGGTATATTCTAACCACCAGGCGTTCCCATGGTGACGGGGACGCTTGTGGGGAGGACTATGCCAAAGGGGTTTAACTGTACTGTTTGGAGAAAAAAAAAATATTCAAAAAAATGTCAAAACGAATATATTCGCTATAGTGCCATATATTAGTTTTTTAAATATTCGTCTTTTTTCAACATCTAAAGTCAGGATTCCTCCCTGCTTCTTGCTTGTGGGCCAATGACTCATTGACCACAAGCATTTTAAGCAGGGAGGAATCATTTGTTCAGATGTAAAAAATGACGAATATTCGATATAACGAATATATAGGAGTATATTCGTAATATTTGCGAATTATCAAAGTTGCGATATTCGCGATTAATATTCGCTATTCGAATATTCACGCTCAACACTAGTGAAGACAACAAGGAGAACGCTTCACCCACTGATATCACCAGCCTTTGGTGGTATGGTGGTGGTGTTACAGTATATGCAAGTGTGTCTAGTCAATACAGAAATGCCCTACACTACTTGAATAACATCATTAATCTAGTCATTGTTCCTCTGCATGAACAACACAGACCTAATTTTATCTTCATGAACTACAATCAACTACATCAAGGTCGCATTATTAGGGAACGGCTGCTGGAGACTGGGGTACCTCAAAGGGAGTGGCCTGCCAGACATGTTTCCCATTGGAAACCTATGGGATCAGCGTTGCGTGCAGAGGTTCGTAACTCTGCACCCCAGAATCTCAATGACCTGAGGGCCAACCTTCAAGAAGGGTGGGATGCCATTCCTCATCAGACAGTAAGTTGACTTGTGAACAGCATGAAACATCGTTGTCAAGCTGTAATTGATGCTCAAGGCAACATGACAAGTTTTTGAGACTGTTGTTGGGTTTTGTTTAAATATATTGTTTGAGGTGAGGAAATCACCACTGCATGCTTTTACTTAAATGCCCTACTTTCATGATATAACATCACTATAGCGTGATTTTTTCATGTTTTACATAAATTTCACCTGGAAGCTAAATATCCCTAACTTTTTTTTTGTCGTGTATGGATGCGTTTACCTAATTCACCTACTGCACCATTAATAATCTGTGACAATGCATTAGACTTAGTGTCAAAAGGCAGACTAATATATATGCGCGTTTATCAACTTCATGTGCTGAGCCATTAATACTTAATCTGTTCTGTTATACATAGACATACTATGCATCAGACTTAATCTCAATAGGCAGTCTAATATATAATCGCGTTTACCTAGTTCACTTACTGCACCATTAATAATTAATCTGTTCAATTATACATAGACTTACTATGCATCAGACTCATTGTCAACAGGCGGTCTAATAAATAGGCACATTTATCTAGTTTATCTGCTGCACCATTCATACTTAATCTGTTCTGTTATACATAGACTTACTGTGCATCAGACTCATTGTTAATCGGTAGTCTAACAAATAGGCACGTTTATTTACTTAATCTGCTGTGCTATTCATACTCAATCTGTTCTGTTATACATAGTCTTACTGTGCATCAGACTCATTGTCAACAGGTGTTATAACATATAGGCACCTTTATCTAGTTCATCTGCTGTACCATTCATACTTAACCCTTAGGATTCTGGAGGTTTTTTGTTTTTACATTTTCATTTTTCTTTCCTATCTTCCTTGAGCCATAACATTTTTATTTTTCTGTTCACAGATCCAAATATGAGGGCTTAGTATATATATATATATATATATATATATATATATATACATAGTTTTTTATGTCTAAATAGTGTAAAAATAAATTCAAACTTTGAAAATTATTATTACATCACCATATTTTGACCCCCATAACATTTTTATTACCGTTTCATCTACTGAACTGTGTGGGGGCTAATTTTTTTACGGGATTATCTGTAGTTTTTATTGATACCATGGAGTGTGTGTGACTTTTTGATCACATTTTATTATATTTTTATGGGAAAGAGAAGCAATGAAAAAATGGTGAATCAACCATTTTGATCCTCTTTCCATTAGGCCATTTGTCATATTGAAAAAATATTTTAATATTTTAATAGTATGGGCATTTTTGGTCGCGGTGATGCCCATGATGTTTAGATTTTATGTTATTTATGTATTTTTTTATTCTAAGTAAAGGGGGTGATTTTAAGTTTTATAATGTTTTTTAATGGTTTTGTAGCTCGTGTTTGAGGCTACAAAGCTCTGTTTTTTTTTTTATACTCTACCATTATGTTTATTATACACTGCCTGTCCAAAAAATAGTCACCACCTGAATTTAACTAATCAAATAGTTATGAGCCTCCTATTGGATGATTACTGCATGGGCGATTATCTTTCAGCTGGCAATAAATTATTTAACCCCAACTGGTGCAATAAGTTGCTTTTCATTTCTTAACCCCTTAAGGACTTAGGACGTAGCGGTACATCCTAAGTTAAAAAATACATTGCGGCAGGGGTTAATTTTGACAGGATGCCCGCTGAAATCATTCAGCGGGCATCCTGTCACAACGCCGGGGAAGGTCATGTGACCACCCTGTATCGGCGATCGCCGCAAACCGCAGGTAAATTCAGACCTGCGGTTTGCGGCTTTTACCTGCGGTTGCGGCGGCGTGCGGTGCCATCGGGTCCCCATGCGGCTGTGGGGGGACCCGATGGCATGGAAGGCAGCGCGATGTGTAAGGAAGGCATCGCGCTGCCTTCCGGTGACGAGCCTGTGAGATCCAGCCCCCTGGATCTCACAGGCCGGAAGCTGTATGAGTAATACACACAATATTACTCATACAGCCAATGCATTTCAATACCGAAGTATTGGAATGCATTGTAAAGGATTAGACCCCCAAAAGTTCAAGTCCCAAAGTGGGACAAAAAAGAAAGTAAAAAAAAATGTACCCAAAAAATATTAAAAGTATCGCCGTGTCCAGTATCGCCGCGTCCGTATCGACCGGCTTTATAAAAATATCGCATGACCTAACCCCTCAGATTAACACCGTAAAAAATTTAAAATAAAAACTGTGCTAAATAAACAATTTTTTGGTCACCTTACATCACAAAAAGTGTAATAGCAAGCGATCAAAAAGTCACACGCACCCCAAAATAGTGCCAATAAAACCGTTATCTCATACCACAAAAATCATACCCTACCCAAGGTAATCGCCCAAAAACTGAAAAAAATTATGGCTCTCAGACTATGGAAACACTAAAACATGATTTTTTATTGCTTCAAAAAAGAAATCATTGTGTAAAACTTACATAAATAAATAAAAAAGTATACATATTAGGTATCGCCGCATCCGTGGCAACCTGGTCTATAAAAATATCACATGATCTAACCTGTCAGATGAATGTTGTAAATGAAAAATAAAAAAAGGTGCTAAAACAGCTATTTCTTGTTATCCTGCCTCACAAAAAGTGTAATATAGAGCAACCAAAAATCATATGTACCCTAAACTAGTACCAACAATACTGCCACCGTATCCCGTAGTTTCTAAAATGGGGCCACTTTTTTGGAGTTTTTACTCTAGGGGTGCATCAGGGGGGCTTCAAATGGAACAAGGTGTCAAAAAAAACAGTCCAGCAAAATCTGCCTTCCAAAAACCGTATGGCATTCCTTTCCTTCTGCGCCCTGCCGTGTGCCCGTACAGCTGTTTACGACCACATATGGGGTGTTTCTGTAAACTACAGAATCAGGGCCATAAATATTGAGTTTTGTTTGGCTGTTAACCCTTGCTTTGTTACTGGGAAAAATGGATTAAAATGGAAAATTTGCCAAAAAATTGAAATTCTGAAATTTCATCTCCATTTGCCAATAACTCTTGTGGAACACCTAAAGGGTTAACGACGTTTGTAAAATCAGTTTTGAATACCTTAAGGGGTGTAGTCTCTTATATGGTGTCACTTTTATGGAGTTTCTACTCTAGGGGTGCATCAGGGGGGCTTCAAATGGGACATGGTGTAAAAAAAAACTGTCCAGCAAAATCTGCCTTCCAAAAACCGTATGGCATTCCTTTCCTTCTGCGCCCTGCCGTGTGCCTGTACAGTAGTTTACGACCACATATGGGGTGTTTCTGTAAACTACAGAATCAGGGCCATAAATATTGAGTTTGATTTAGCTGTTAACCCTTGCTTTGTAACTGGAAAAAAATATTAAAATGGAAAATCTGTCAAAATAGTGAAATTTTGAAATTGTATCTCTATTTTCCATTAATTCTTGTGGAACACCTAAAGGGTTAACAAAGTTTGTAAAATCTGTTTTGAATACCTTGAGGGGGGTAGTTTATAGAATGGGGTAATTTTTGGGTGGTTTCTATTATGTAAGCCTCGCAAAGTGACTTCAGACCTGAACTGGTCCCTAAAAATTTGTTTTTTGAAAATCTCGGAAAAATTTAAAGATTTGTTTCTAAACTTCTAAGCCTTGTAACATAGCCAAAAAATTAAAATATCATTCCTAAAATGATCCAAACATGAAGTAGACATATGGGGAATGAAAAGTAATAACTATTTTTGGAGGTAATACTATGTATTATAGAAGTAGAGAAATTGAAACTTGGAAATTTGCACTTTTTTAAAAATATTTGGTAAATTTGGTATTTTTTTATAAATAAAAATTATATTTTTTTACTTCATTTTACCAGTGTCATGAAGTACAATATGTGACGAAAAAACAATCTCAGAATGGCCTGGATAAGTCAAAGCGTTTTAAAGTTATCAGCACTTAAAGTGACACTGATCAGATTTGCAAAAAAATGGCCAAGTCCGTAAGGTGAAATAGGGCCGAGTCCTTGAGGGGTTAAACAACCATGTTGAAAGACACATCTTGCGGTCGTGGAGAAGATTTTAGTCTGTTTGAGAAGGGTCAAATCATTAGCATGCATCAAGCAGAGAAAACATCTAAGGAGATTGCAGAAACTACTAAAATTGGGTTAAGAACTGTCCAATGCATTATTAAAAACTGTAAGGATAGTGGGGACCCATTGTATTCAAAGAAGAAATGTGGCGGGAAAAAAATCCTGAATGATCGTGATCGGCGATCACTTAATTGTTTGGTGAAATCAGATCGAATAAAAACAACAGTAGAACTTAGGGCTATGTTTAATAGTGAAAGTAAGAGCATTTCCACACTCACAATGCGAAGGCAGCTCAAGCGATGGGGACTGATCAGCTGTGTATCCATAATAAAAACACTAATCAGTGAGGCAAACCAGAAAAAAAGGCTTCAATTTGCTAGGGAGCATAAAGATTGGACTCTGGAGCATTGGATTTTTTTCTTCCCTGATGGCACGGGCATATTCCAAGAACACAATGCCAGGATTCATCGGGCACAAATTGTGAAATAGTGGTTCAAGGAGCATGAGACATCATTTTCACACATGGATTGGGCCAGACCTTAACCCCATTGAGAATCTTTGGGATTTTCTGGAGAAGGCTTTGCGCAGCAGTCAGACTCTATCATCATCAATGCAAGATCTTGGTGAAAAATTAATGCAACACTGGATGGAAATAAATCTTCTTGCAGAAGCTTATCGAAACAATGACACAGCGAATGCATGCCGTAATCAAAGCTAAAGGCTTTTTTTGGTGGCAACTTTTTTTTGGGACAGGCAGTGTATATCCATATTCTCCCACCTGCTGGCCAAAATAAGAATTGCAGCTTCAATACCCTGGATCTATTCAGAGAGACCCAGCGTATTGAAACCAATTACCTGCATCCTCATTGGCCGCAGAGGATGCCTGTACGAAGCCCAGAAGAGCCTCTGGATTTTTCATCCTTTAGATGATTTGATAACACTTGTATGGAGCTGGTAGCATTAGGATTAATCTGTTTTGTTATACTTAGACATAATGTGCATCAGACTCATTGTCAATCGGCGGTCTAATATATAGCCATGTTTATCTCGTTCATCTGCTGCTCCATTCATACTTAATCTGTTCTGTTATGCAAAGTCTAATTTATAGACGCATTTATCTACTTCATCTGCTGTGCCATTCAAACTTAATCTGTTCTATTATACATACACTTACTGTACATCAAAGTCATTGTCAACAGGCTATCTAATATATAGGCGGGTTTATCTAGTTCATCTGCTGCGTCATTTGTACTTAATCTGTTCTGATATACTGAGACTTACTGTGCATCAAACTTAGCGTCAATAGGATGTCAAATATATAGGTGCTTTTATCTAGTTCACCTGTTTCGCCATTTAGACATAGTTACATTACTGATTCAGTTATTGTACACTATGGCCAACAGACAGTTGCCTGGGCCCTTAAAAGGAACGAACATTGTCAAAAATGTTGCTGTAACGAGCACAAGTAGCAGTAGAAGAAGGGGTGGTGGTAGCAGCAGTTGGAGCAACAGAACAGAGCTGCCATTGTCATCCAGCAGTCGCGTTTTGACCAATAATCCAACTATACTGGAATGGTTGACTCACTCTTCAACATCATCTCAAGTGACAACAGACACACACAGCCAGGAATGGGTGGGTTCCTCAGACACCCCACTGGCATTAGAAATTAGCTAAAAGATTCTGCAGAATCATTTTGTCCAATCAGCAGGGCTTCTTCATTTGTATAAGCCTGCTGATTGACAAATTGATTCTGTAGAATCTTTTAGCTCATCTCTAGTTGGCATGGCCAAGGAACAACCTCTGTGCCCTCACCTATCCTGCAACTGTCTCTTTCGTTTGCTGCTAATTCTGCTCAAGCAGTAATGTATGCTCCCCGCTCTGCTCCACTTTTAAGATAAGATGAGCTTAGTGAGGACAGTCAGCAGCTACAGGCCAGTACAGACTTGTAGGAGAGGTCTGCTGCGTCCTCCCTTAGACGTGAAATTAGCGATCATGGCAGTTGGATGGCAGCACGTGTTGTGAGCAGTCAGGGACGTGGCCATGAGACTGGTGAGGGTGACATAAGTGATGAACAGACAGTAATGGATGATGATGTACCCGATCGTACATGGGAGCTGGGTGAAGAGTCCTTCTGCTACTCCAGAGCCTACCTGTCAGAAAACAGCTAGTGGTGTCACGGGTTCATAAAGGCAGTAGTAGGTCGTAAGTACGGAGTGGTGGGGATAAAATGCAATATTCGGGAGTGTGAGGAATTTTTATCAAGTCGCTGTAGGACGTTAGCGTGGCGGTATGCAGGATAGGTGGGAAGAAAGTGAAGGGCGGTCAGGACACTATTGTTGGCACCACAGCCCTGAGTCAGCACATGGAGCACCACCATAAAATGGCCTGGGAAAACCATGGCACTAATGTAGTGGTACGCCTGAAGCAACAACTGCTGCATCTCCCAGCAGCCCACATACCTTCTCCAACAGTCAGGGCTCCTGAACCTCAGTAGAAGGAAGCTGTCTCTTCTGCCCTTTGTCTATTGCTCTAGATCAGGCATGCTCAACCTGTGGCCCTCCAGCTGTTGCAAAACTACAACTCCCAGCATGCCCGAACAGCCAACAGCTATCAGCCTACAGCAGGACATTGTGAGAGTTGTAGTTTTACAACAGCTGGAGGGCCGCAGGTTGAGCATGCCTGCTTTAGATGCTCCTCCTCATTAAGAGATTCGCCTGCAATCGATCATTAAAGCGATTGCAATGAGACAACAGTATGTGGTTAAGGGTACTTTCACACTAGCGTTTTTCTTTTCCGGCATAGAGTTCCGTCACAGGGGCTCTATACCGGAAAAGAACTGATCAGGCATATCCCCATGCATTCTGAATGGAGAGTAATCCGTTCAGGATGGATCAGGATGTCTTCAGTTCAGTCGTTTTGACTGATCAGGCAAAAGATAAAACCGTAGCATGCGAAAAAAACTGAAGACTTGCCTGAATGTCGGATCCAGCATTTTTCCCCATAGGAATGTATTAGTGCCGGATCCGGCATTCAAAATTCCGGAATCCCGGATCCATCCTTCCGGCCTGTGCATGCGCAGACAGGTAAAAATGTGAAAAAAAATACAAGACGGATCCGTCTGTCCGCATGACAAGCGGAGAGACGGATCCGTTCTTGCAATGCATTTGTGAGACGGATCCGGATCCATCTCACAAATGCTTTCAGTCACATCCAAATCGGCAGATCCGGCGGATACTGATGGCACATGCTTGCTGCCTCTACTGCCATCTGCTACTGTGACCTACTACCATCTTGTGCTGTTACTGCCACTGCTGTTGTCCCCCCCCCCCCACACACACACACACTATGTTCCGGGGCTACTGTTGCAACTCTTCAGAATTTTAATTGCGAATATCGGCACTTCGAGAATTAGCGAATATTTAGAATATCGCTAAATATATTCGTAATTGCGAATATTCGATATTTTTTTAAATACCAGTTCATGCGAATTTTTTATGCGCATATTTTAGGCAAATTCTATGCTAATTTTCGCAATCAAGAAAATAATGCCTGAAGATCATGAATTCGCGAATTCTCGAATATATGGCGAATATTCGTGCAAATATTCGTGAAATATCGCGAATTCGAATATTGCCCCTGCCGCTCATCACTACTCGGTACACGGCTACTATTGTGACTCTTCATGCTGTTGCTGCCCTCAGCATTCTATTTCGGGGCTACTACTGTGATTCTGCATGCTGTTGCCACCCTCACCAGTCTTTTACAGGGACACTAGTGTGCCTGTGTGGCCTTTTTAACGTCACAGTTTTTTTTGCATTCTTCTGATCCGTCAGACAAACAGAAAAATAACTGAAAAAAAGGGGTCCTATTGTTTGAACGTCCATAAGGCCTCTATCTCACGGTCAGTATTTTGGATCAGGATTTGATCACGATTGGGAAGACAAAAGTAGGGGTTGGTCCAAAATGCAGAAGACATGCAAATATTTCCATCACATGTTATCTCTGTCTTGGACTCACTCTTGTTTTTGCCTTACCAAAACTGATCAAATACTCACCGTGTGATAGAGGTCATTAAATTTCTGCAAGACTTCTTTTACATCTTAATAAAACCAATTTCAGATGCAAATGGCCAAAAGTAATGCAAATTGAGCATGAGTCCTCTCTCACACGGTTAGTATTTTGCATCAGGATTTGATCATGATTTGGAAGCCAAAAGCTATAGTGGATCGAAAAACACAGAATAGATGCAAATATTTCCATCATGGCTTACTCCTGTTTATGCCTTACAAATATTTATCAAATGCTGACCAAATACTGACGGTTTGAAGGCAGATGCTCAAAATACAGGATCCACTGTTTTTGGGCTGTTCTTCTGACAGATCAGAAGAACAGAAAAATGAACAATAATGTGAACATAGCCTTACTGCTGACTCCCGTCATGGGGTCACTACTAGTGTTGAGCGAACAGTTCGAGCATAGTTCGGGTCCGTACCGAATTTTGGGGTGTTCGTGACACGGACCCGAACCCGAACTTTTTCGTAAAAGTTCGGGTTCGGGTTCGTCGTTCGGCATGTATTTTGGCGCATTTTGAAAGGCTGCAAAGCAGCCAATCAACATGCATCATACTACTTGCCCTAAGATGCCATCGCAGCCATGCCTACTATTGGCAAGGCTGTGATTGGCCAAGTGCAGCATGTGACTCAGCCTCTTTATAAGCTTGTGCGCACGTCGGGACGTGCTCACTCCCGATGTGAATAGAACAGGGATAGACGCACCTGATGCTAGGGCGAGAATAGGCAGGGATAATTGAATAACTGGAAGCAAATTTCTCTCCTCCACCTGTGATTCATCTGAACAACTGCAGCTGAGCTGCTTTTTTGATAGGGATTGGCTATTTTTAGAGTGGCCAGAGTGATTTTTCCATCCACATGTACCTGGGCTGACCGCCGGCCGCCATTTTGCGACTTGTAGTGCTGCAGCAGAAGCTGCCACAGTGTGCATTCCAAAGCTACAAACAAGTCAGACATCTACACCTGGGATTCAGACCAATAGCGATTTAGCAGCACAGTCCAAGGCTATTTTTTTTAAAGGTTGTGCAGACCATTTTGTGGCACATGTTACTGGGCTGATAGGCGGCGGCCATCTTGGGACTAGTGCTGCAGCACAATCTCTCCCAACGTCCATTAATCACTTGTAATAGTGGTCTGTGCCATAGAAATCCTACATCAGGGACTTGGGTGTGCTTGTGTCACCCCTACTAATACCAGTCCACCTGTAATCCATACAGTGAAAAGCCATAAAGTATTCCAGTGAGGGAATTTTTTTTTTATTTAAAAAAGGCCAAGTTAGTTTATCTGGCGTTCAATATACTAGATACAGTTAGGCCTGCGTTTCATACATCTGGAATTAGCAAACTAATGTGCTGGGGTTGGGAAAACATATATGTACCCATACTAGAATCTGTCAAAGAAAGCGGTACTCACATATAACAGTCATTCCATCTGTAATCCATACAGTCAAAAGACTGAAAGTATTCCAGTGAGGGGATTTTTTTTATTTAAAAAAGGCCAAGTTAGTTTATCTGGCGTTCAATATACTAGATACAGTTAGGCCTGCGTTTCATACATCTGGAATTAGCAAACTAATGTGCTGGGGTTGGGAAAACATATATGTACCCATACTAGAATCTGTCAAAGAAAGCGGTACTCACATATAACAGTCATTCCATCTGTAATCCATACAGAGAAAAGACTGAAAGTATTCCAGGGAGGGGATTTTTTTTATTTAAAAAAGGCCAAGTTAGTTTATCTGGCGTTCAATATACTAGATACAGTTAGGCCTGCGTTTCATACATCTGGAATTAGCAAACTAATTTGCTGGGGTTGGGAAAACATATATGTACCCATACTAGAATCTGTCAAAGAAAGCGGTACTCACATATAACAGTCATTCCATCTGTAATCCATACAGTCAAAAGACTGAAAGTATTCCAGTGAGGGAATTTTTTTTATTTAAAAAAGGCCAAGTTAGTTTATCTGGCGTTCAATATACTAGATACAGTTAGGCCTGCGTTTCATACATCTGGAATTAGCAAACTAATGTGCTGGGGTTGGGAAAACATATATGTACCCATACTAGAATCTGTCAAAGAAAGCGGTACTCACATATAACAGTCATTCCATCTGTAATCCATACAGTCAAAAGACTGAAAGTATTCCAGTGAGGGAATTTTTTTTATTTAAAAAAGGCCAAGTTAGTTTATCTGGCGTTCAATATACTAGATACAGTTAGGCCTGCGTTTCATACATCTGGAATTAGCAAACTAATGTGCTGGGGTTGGGAAAACATATATGTACCCATACTAGAATCTGTCAAAGAAAGCGGTACTCACATATAACAGTCATTCCATCTGTAATCCATACAGTCAAAAGACTGAAAGTATTCCAGTGAGGGAATTTTTTTTATTTAAAAAAGGCCAAGTTAGTTTATCTGGCGTTCAATATACTAGATACAGTTAGGCCTGCGTTTCATACATCTGGAATTAGCAAACTAATGTGCTGGGGTTGGGAAAACATATATGTACCCATACTAGAATCTGTCAAAGAAAGCGGTACTCACATATAACAGTCATTCCATCTGTAATCCATACAGTCAAAAGACTGAAAGTATTCCAGTGAGGGAATTTTTTTTATTTAAAAAAGGCCAAGTTAGTTTATCTGGCGTTCAATATACTAGATACAGTTAGGCCTGCGTTTCATACATCTGGAATTAGCAAACTAATGTGCTGGGGTTGGGAAAACATATATGTACCCATACTAGAATCTGTCAAAGAAAGCGGTACTCACATATAACAGTCATTCCATCTGTAATCCATACAGTCAAAAGACTGAAAGTATTCCAGTGAGGGGATTTTGCTTATAAAAAATAATATATTTCATTGTGGTGCGAGTTGAATCGCAACAATGAAGAAAAATACTATTAAGGGACGAGGACGCGGTCGTGGTGGTGTCCGTGGAGCCTCTGTTGCTGGTAGAGGACGTGGCCGTTCGGCCCCAGGCGCACACAGTAGGGAACGAACTCCCTCAACTAGCCGGCAGAATGTACCGCAATATCTCGTGGGGCCCAATGCCGCTCTTAGGATGGTAAGGCCTGAGCAGGTACAGGCAATAATCGATTGGGTGGCCGACAGTGCTTCCAGCACGTTCACCACATGGTCTTCCACCCAGTCTTCTGCGGAAAGCGCACAGGTGGCACCTGAAAACCAAGCCCATCAGTCTGTCACATCACCCCCAAGCATATCAGGGAAACGGTCTGAGCCACAAGTTATGCAGCAGTCTCTTCTTCTGTTTGAAGACTCTGCTTCCAGGGTTTCCCAGGGGCGTCCACCTAGCTCTTCCCCAGTGGAGGAAGACATACCATGCACTGACGCACAACCACTTATGTCTCCAGATGAAGAGGACATGGGAATACCACCACAGCAGAGTCACCGACTCTCTGATGATGACGAAACACAGGTGCCCACTGCCGCGTCTTTTTGCAGTGTGCAGACTGAACAGGAGGAGGTCAGGGAGGGAGACTGGGTGGAAGACGATGCAGAGGACGATGAGGTCTTAGACCCCACATGGACTGAAGGTCGTGGCGATGACTTTCACAGTTCAGAGGAAGAGGTAGTGGTGAGACCGAGACAACAGCGAAGCCAAAGAGGGAGCAGGGGGCCAAAGCAGACGAGCCGCCGCCCCCAGAGTTCGCCTGCTACTGGACATCGCCAACAGGGACCCAGCCCCACAAAGGCAGCTTCAAAGAGTTCCCTGGCATGGCACTTCTTTAAACAATGTCCTACCGACAAGACCCGAGTGACTTGCACGCTCTGCCATCAGAGCCTGAGGCGAGGCATTAACGTTCTGAACCTCAGCACAACCTGCATGACCAGGCATCTACATGCAAAGCATGAACTGCAGTGGGGTACACACCTTAAAAACCAGGCACTCGCTGAGGCTCCCCCTGCTCCCTCTACCGCTGCTGCCTCGGCTTCCGCCTCGAGAGGAATGTTGCCACCTGCCGAGCAGCAAACAGAGGATGTGCCACCGACACCACCACCACCGCCACCGTCAACTAGCGTCTCCACTATATCACACAGCAGCGTTCAGCTCTCAATATCTCAAACCTTAGAGAGGAAGCGCAAATTCCCCCCGAGTCACCCTCGAGCCCTTGGCCTGAACGCCAGCATTTCTAAACTGCTGGCCTTTGAAATGCTGTCATTCCGGCTGGTGGACACAGACAGCTTCAAAAAGCTGATGGCCATGGCTGTCCCGCAGTATGTGGTTCCCAGCCGCCACTACTTCTCCAAGACAGCCATGCCTTCCCTGCACATGCAAGTGTCCGATAAAATCAAGTGTGCACTGCGCAACGCCATTTGTGGCAAGGTCCACCTAACCACAGATACGTGGACCAGTAAGCACGGCCAGGGACGCTATATCTCACTAACTGCACACTGGATGAATGTAGTGGCGGCTGGGCCCCCGGCGGACAGTTCCTTGGCGCACGTCCTTCCGCCCCCTAGGATCGCAGGGCATCATTCTCTGCCTCCTGTAGCCTCCTCCTCCTACTCGGCTTCCTCCTCCACTGCTTCCACCAGCTCATCCGGTCAGCCACACACCTTCACCACCAACTTCAGCACAGCCCGGGGTAAACGTCAGCAGGCCATTCTGAAACTCATATGTTTGGGGGACAGGCCCCACAGCGCAAAGGAGTTGTGGCGGGGTATTGAACAACAGACCGACGAGTGGTTTCTGCCGGTGGGCCTCAAGCCAGGCCTGGTGGTATGCGATAATGGGCGAAATCTCGTTGCAGCTCTGGGACTAGCCGGTTTGACGCACATCCCTTGCCTGGCGCATGTGCTGAACTTGGTGGTGCAGAGGTTCATTCACCACTACCCCAACATGTCAGAGCTGCTGCATAAAGTGCGGGCCGTCTGTGCGCGCTTCCGCCGTTCACATCCTGCCACTGCTCGCCTGTCTGCGCTACAGCGGAACTTCGGCCTTCCCGCTCACCGCCTCATATGCGACGTGCCCACCCGGTGGAACTCCACCTTGCACATGCTGGAGAGACTGTGCGAGCAGCAGCAGGCCATAGTGGAGTTTCAGCTGCAGCACGCTCGCGTCAGTCGTACTGCCGAACAGCACCACTTCACCACCAATGATTGGGCCTCCATGTGAGACCTGTGTGCCCTGCTGCGCTGTTTCGAGTACTCCACCAACATGGCCAGTGGCGATGACACTGTTATCAGCGTTACAATACCACTTCTATGTCTCCTTGAGAAAACACTTAGGGCAATGATGTTAGAGGAGGTGGCCCAGGTGGAGGAGGAGGAGGAGGATGAGGGCTCGTTTCTAACACTTTCGGGCCAGTCTGTTCGAAGTGGCTCAGAGGGAGGTTTGTTTAAGCAGCAGAGGACAGGTTCACAAGTCGCCAGCCAAGGCACTGTACTGGAGGACGAGGAGGATGAGGAGGAGGAGGTGGAGGGGGACGAGGATGACGCAAGTTCACAGCGGGGTGGCAGCCCAGGCCCATCACTGGTGCGTGGCTGGGGGGATACGGTGGACGATGACGATACGCCTCCCACAGAGGACAGCTTGTCCTTACCCATGGGTAGCCTGGCCCACATGAGCGAATATTTGCTCCAATGCCTGCGCAACGACAGCAGAGTTGCCCACGTTTTAACGTGTGCAGACTACTGGGTGGCCACCCTGCTGGATCCCCGGTATAAAGACAATGTGCCCACTTTAATTCCTGAACTGGAGCGCGACCGTAAGATGCGCGAGTACAAGCGCACGCTGATAGAGGCGCTCTTGAGAGCATTCCCACATGTCACAGGGGAACAGGTGGAAGGTGAAGGCAGAGGAGTGGCAAGAGGTCGCCAACGCAGCTGTGTCACGGCCAGCTCATCTGAGGGCAGGGTTAGCATGGCAGAAATGTGGAAAAGTTTTGTCTCCACGCCACAGCTATCTGCACCGACACCTGATACGGAACGTGTTAGCAGGAGGCAGCATTTCACTAACATGGTTGAACAGTATGTCTGCACACCCCTCCACATCCTGACGGATGGTTCGGCCCCATTCAACTACTGGGTTTCGAAATTGTCCACGTGGCCAGAGTTAGCATGTTATGCCTTGGAGGTGCTTTCCTGCCCGGCGGCCAGCGTTTTATCTGAACGCGTATTCAGCACGGCAGGGGGCGTCATTACTGACAAGCGCAGCCGCCTGTCCACAGCCAACGTGGACAAGCTGACCTTCATAAAGATGAACCAGGCATGGATCCCACAGGACCTGTCCCTCCCTTGTGCAGAGTAGTCCTTATTAACTGCCTAAAACATGTCTTGTTGTGCTACGGGCCACTTCTTTATTTGATACAAATTTTATGAAACCCACAGTTGAATGAAACTCTTCTCTGTCTGGGCGCCGGGGCCTAACCAGATGAAAGTGGCCGGTTAAACTAACTGGTGACATGAAGCCATAACCTCTGCCATGCTACCTCTGTCTTCTGTCTGGGTGCTGAGGCCTAAGTCAAATAAAGCGGTCTTCTGCTGTGCTGGGGGATATGAAGCTAATCTCTGACCTCTCTCCTCTGTCTGGGTCCAAAGGCCTAAATCACTGAAAGAGGCCTTCTCCTGTGGTGTGTGATATGATGCCAGAATATGTGCTGTGGTGCCTCTCTCCTCTTCCTGGGTGCAGGGGTCAAAGTAACTCAATGGTGGCTTCTCCTGTGGTGGCTGATATGATGCCAGAATATGTGCTGTGGTGCCTCTCTCCTCTTCCTGGGTGCGGGGGTCAAAGTAACTCAATGGTGGCTTCTCCTGTGGTGGCTGATATGATGCCAGAATATGTGCTGTGGGGCCTCTCTCCTCTTCCTGGGTGCAGGGGTCAAAGTAACTCAATGGTGGCTTCTCCTGTGGTGGCTGATATGATGCCAGAATATGTGCTGTGGTGCCTCTCTCCTCTTCCTGGGTGCGGGGGTCAAAGTAACTCAATGGTGGCTTCTCCTGTGGTGGCTGATATGATGCCAGAATATGTGCTGTGGGGCCTCTCTCCTCTTCCTGGGTGCAGGGGTCAAAGTAACTCAATGGTGGCTTCTCCTGTGCTGATTGATATAAAGCTGATGGTTGTGCCATCTGACATGGTTGCCAGGGTCTGATTCAATGGGGGCCTACTCCTGTGGTGGGTGATCTAAATGCCTGATTCTCTGCTGTGAAACCTCTCTCCTCCGTCTGGGTGTAGGGGTCAAAGTCTTTCAAAGTCGCCTTCTCCTGTGCTGATTGATATGAAGCTGATGGTTGTGCCATCTGACATGGTTGCCGGGGTCCCATTAAATTGTGGCCTACTCCTGTGGTGGTTGATATGATGCCTGATTCTCTGATGTGGAACCTCTCTCCTCTGTTTGGGTGAAGGGGTCAAAGTAACTAAATGGTGGCTTCTCCTGTGGTGGCTGATATGATGCCAGAATATGTGCTGTGGGGCCTCTCTCCTCTTCCTGGGTGCAGGGGTCAAAGTAACTCAATGGTGGCTTCTCCTGTGGTGGCTGATATGATGCCAGAATATGTGCTGTGGTGCCTCTCTCCTCTTCCTGGGTGCGGGGGTCAAAGTAACTCAATGGTGGCTTCTCCTGTGGTGGCTGATATGATGCCAGAATATGTGCTGTGGTGCCTCTCTCCTCTTCCTGGGTGCGGGGGTCAAAGTAACTTAATGGTGGCTTCTCCTGTGGTGGCTGATATGATGCCAGAATATGTGCTGTGGTGCCTCTCTCCTCTTCCTGGGTGCAGGGGTCAAAGTAACTAAATGGTGGCTTCTCCTGTGGTGGTTGATATGATGCCTGATTCTCTGCTGTGAAACCTCTCTCCTCCATCTGGGTGTAGGGGTCAAAGTCTTTCAAAGTCGCCTTCTCCTGTGCTGATTGATATAAAGCTGATGGTTGTGCCATCTGACATGGTTGCCAGGGTCTGATTCAATGGGGGCCTACTCCTGTGGTGGGTGATCTAAATGCCTGATTCTCTGCTGTGAAACCTCTCTCCTCCGTCTGGGTGTAGGGGTCAAAGTCTTTCAAAGTCGCCTTCTCCTGTGCTGATTGATATAAAGCTGATGGTTGTGCCATCTGACATGGTTGCCGGGGTCCCATTAAATTGGGGCCTACTCCTGTGGTGGGTGATCTAAATGCCTGATTCTCTGCTTTGAAACCTCTCTCCTCCGTCCGGGTGTAGGGGTCAAAGTCTGTCAAAGTCGCCTTCTCCTGTGCTGATTGATATAAAGCTTATGCTTGTGCCATCTGACATGGTTGCCGGGGTCTGATTCAATGGTGGCCTACTCCTGTGGTGGGTGATCTAAATGCCTGATTCTCTGCTGTGTAACCTCTCTCCTCCGTCTGGGTGTAGGGGTCAAAGTAACTAAATGGTGGCCTACTCCTGTGGTGGGTGATATGATGCCTGGTTCTCTGCTGTGGGACCTCTCTCCTTTGTCTGGGTGCTGTGGTCAAAATAATAGTAAGTGACCTTCTCCATTGGTGGGTGACTTGAAGCCTGATTCTGTGCTATGGGACCTCACTCCAATTAATATTGTTTAATTTTTATTTATTTTATGTTAACTCATCATTTCCCTATCTACATTTGTTTGCAGGGGATTTAACTACATTTTGCTGCCTTTTGCAGCCCTCTAGCCCTTTCCGGGTGTGTTTTACAGCCTTTTTAGTGCCCAAAAGTTCGGGTCCCCATTGACTTCTATGGGGTTCGGGTTCGGGATGAAGTTCGGGTCGAGTTCGGATCCCGAACCCGAACATTTTTCGAAAGTTCGGCCGAACTCGTCGAACCCGAACATCCAGGTGTTCGCTCAACTCTAGTCACTACTTGAATCGCAGGCCACTGCACACTTAAGTCCACATCGATAAAATAGACCTGACGCTAACATTGACCTGTAAGGCTAAGTTCACACTTCTGTTATTTGGTCAGTAATTAGTGATGAGCGATATTTTGCGAATTTATCGCTTAATATTCACCATAAATTCACAAATTCTAGAATTCGCAATATTTTTCTTGATTGCAAAGATCGGCAATGTAGTTTGCGCATATTGCGCGCGCAATACAGGCAAGGCTCACATTTGCTGCATTTGTCAAGCTGCTAGAAGTTTCCTGAGACTGGAGAAAATGGTTGGCAGCAACTTTCGTGAGTGTGAGGAAGAACTCCTGATCACTGTAAGTAATTTTACATTACAGCACTGTTTTTGATTACATTTCGCATGCATGTCAGAACAATAGCTTTATATGCAGATATAGTGCACCAATATATTTGCGATTTCACAAATCGGCACTAATCATGCGCATATTTTTTTTTTGCAATACATGAAACTTCACATTTTATCAAGTCTGAGTAGATATTACTAATTGGTGCACTAAGTATTGTTGTGACATCACAGCACTATGTCTGTAGCATGTATGTATGGACAGCAGAGAAATATCTCTCACATGCGCATTGCACATCCATTTTCCTGCCACACACTGTATACCACACACACACACACACACAGTCTATAGATTAGAGTTTGTGTCCTGTTGGTCAGGAGAAGCTTTCTTTGCCTGACCGCCATTCTGTTGTTGATTTACTTCTATGCTTTAGGTCGTTGTCCTGTTGCAACACCCATCTTCTGTTGAGTTTCATCTGGTGGACAGGTGTCCTTAAGTTCTCCTGCAAAATATCTTGATAAACTTGGGAATTCATTTTTCCTTCGATGATAGCAATCCGTCCAGGCCCTGACACAGCAAAGCAGCCCCAAACCATGATACCCCCACCACCATTCTTCACAGTTTGTATGAGGTTTTGATGTTGGTGTGCTATGCCTCTTTTTCTCCACACAGTGTTGAGTGTTTCTTCCAAACAGAATATTTTGCCAGTACTTGTCTCGGGGGCCTACATTCCTAATCAGTGCTGCTGTCACCTGACAAGGAAGGTGGCACCCATTCTTGGTCAGTGTCACCCTCCTCTTCCTCACCTGCATTGTCAGACCCAAGGTCGACCAGTGGTTGAATGAGGGGAACAGCAGACGTGGAGCCCCTGACCTGGCTCTGCTGTCCCCCCGCTGATGCCTGGGTCTGACTAGGTGCGGGGGTTCTGTGGCTGAAACCACACACACCAGTTGAAAGGGATGTCACTGGGGTACTGACAGGTGGTACCCCTCCTCCTCCTCCTCCATCCCTTCCAAAAGGTCCTGAGCATCAGGACTAAGCTGCAGATCACTCTCCTGCATTACCTCCCCCATAATGTCAAACAGCAGCAGGGACGAGTCTTGGGAGATGGGAGCTGGTCCTGCAGGAGACAGAGAGCTGCTGCTGCTGCTCAGAGCTGGGGCAGAGGACTCCATGCCACTGGCTTGTGTCACAAAAGCCAAAACTGCTCGGTGTCCTGAGACGAAATGGGGTGACTTCCACTACCAAAAAAATCCCGGATGAGACGACCGCCACTGCCTGCTACACCTGCCGCTCCGTAGGTAGAGGAGTGGTCCCATGCTGGCAGCGGTCCAGCACTGGAACCAACTTCCCTACCACGGCTGCTGACACACCCATGGCCGATCGTGATCACCCAAAAATGTATTTACTGCAAAAAAACTATACAAAGAAAATAAAGAGGGACTTTGGGATGACTTTATTGGGTTTTGGACAATGGGGCAAAAATCTAATAGCATTGGGATTCAGAAAAACAGACAGCAAATGCCAATTTTTTTTTTCAAAGACAAAACAGAAAGACACTAAATCACTATCACAGCACAGTAAATCCTGTCACAGCACACAAATTCCTATCAAAGCACAGAAAAACAGACAGCTAAAGACAATTTTTTTTTTTCAAAGACAAAAGACAAATACACTAATAGCTATCACAGTACAGCAATTCCAATCACACTACCTAACACCCTGCACTCGAACCTATCAGCAACACTATCTCCCCACTAACTATCTGTATTATGTATATGAGCTAACTAACTATCTAATCTAATTAACTCAGCAATGTAAAAGACTCAGCAAACAGAGCACAGTAATGACACTGCTCTCTCTCACACACAGCTGCAAAAAACAGCAGAAAATGGCTGCTGGGGAGTTTCTTATATAGTAAAGGGGTAGACAACTTTCCTATTGGTTGCTAGGGATGTTGCTAAGCTCTGAATAAGATATTGCAGCCTTCTCATTGGCCCACAAGCAAGAAGGGAGGTTACTGAGGAAAAATAAATCTAGAATATTCGCGATTTCGAATATATAGCACTACTTTCTATATCTTCGTGAATTCTCGAAGTGCCGATATTTGCGATAAAAATTCACGATTAGAATATTCGCAATCAACACTATGTTTTTTCCATCACTTATTGTAAGCTAAATGAATGAGCCAAGCCTACTCTCAGATTAGGTATCATGAATAGATCTACACCTGTTCTGTGATTTTGACCCGCACCTGCTTTGGGCTGACAATAACCGATGAGAATAACTGACCAATAAATGAAGTGTGAACTAAGGCTGATAGTGACGCACAGTCATTCTTCAGCTAACAGAAGGGATTACAATGCAAGTGTTTGCACTGCCAGAACATGAATTGAAAGAACCTTTTTTTTTGCTCCACTACTTTATTAGCACTGTCTCAATGTCCTTATTTTGTTCCACTAAAGAGTCATTGGAACACAGCTCCTGCATGGGCACGTTTTTTTTTTTTTCCTTTACTGAAGACTGCTGTATACTTTTCTTTTGGTTTAGCTAGGGGTTAGCTAGAACTGTTGGTGGCCTGCACGATGATGCTTACACCGATATATGTCAAATAGCTTCAATAGACGCTTGACATAGGAACTGGCGTTTTTACCAACATAAATTATACAATTAGTCAAAAGATTATATATGCCCTATTAGCACCTGTGTCACTGAACAGTTAAAACTTCACTGTTATTTATTTCATATAATAAGATGATATAAAGGTGAAAAAACAGAAAAAGGTTAAAACTCTCAGTAGTGGCACAGATCGTTGATAATCAGATGAGTACCGTTGTTCTGATTGATAGAAAACAAATCCAGCTCACCCTGCATGTCGTATCTCCCGTGTGTGAACCGAACCAGGCAAGTTCTCTGATCGGCAAAGGTAAAAAAGATAGACCAGCACTTCTGTGGAAATATCTATGCTCTGTCTTTATTGGTACAAATTACAATCACAAATGGTGGACCCCACTGCACACTTGCACATCCGAGTTGACGCGTTTTGACCAGTAACTGGTTTTAGTCGTTCTGATGTCTCAAGTATATATGATATAGTGGCATTCCACTTGCTGCAATGGCGGCAGCTGTGCGCTGCTACTGCTGAAGTGTTGATACTATCTCTGATCTATTTCTCCCCTATCTGTCTGTGTCAGTAACTGTGCTAAAAGGTTAACAGCCTACCACCACAACGTATAAAGTTAAGCAACATTAGGCAAGTGGATAGATAAAGTGCTTGAAATGGTTTGGATACAGTCTCAGGAGACTTCTGACTAGTGATGGACGAACATCGGCCAGGACGTTTTACGAACGCGAACCGTGCGTTCGCGGCGTGCCGTATTCAATTTAATGGCAGGCGAACATGAAAAACCTTCAGGTCATATTTGCAGCCACCAAAGACTTACTAGAAGTGCACAAATAGTACCACAAAATGGACAGTGACATACCAGAGGGGGATCATTGGCAAACATTCCCACAAAAAATATGTATTTTAATCAGGGGCCATTTTTATGCATCTTAAAGGGAAACTTTCAAAAATGTACCCTGCTGGAGCCTAGGGAAATTTTATCTTAAGCCATGGGAGTACAGGCCCCAAAAAATAGGCATTTACCTGACAGAAAAGATCAAGTGATTATGTGGCTGGAGGTACATTAGGCGGGCACCGGCTAGAAATTTTACTGTAGGCCACTGGAGTACAGGCCCCAAAAATTAGGCATTCACCTGACAGAAAAGAACTTGCGATTATGTGGCTGGAGCCACATTAGGCAGTCACAGGCAATTTATTTTTACTGAAGGGCAGTATAGGCCCCAAAAATTTGGCGCCATTCACCTGACAGAAAATAACTTGCGATGATGTGGCTGGAGGTACATTGGGCAGTCACCGGCTACAAATTTTACTGTAGGCCAGTACAGGCCCCAAAAATGAGGCATTCAGAAAAGAACTTGTGATGATGTGGCTGGAGGTACATTAGGCTGTCACCGGCTAAAAAAAATTACTCTAGGTCAGTACAGGCCCCATAAATTAGGCATTCACCTGACAGAAAAGAACTTGTGATGATGTGGCTTGAGGTACATTAGGAGGTCACTGGCTAAAATTTTTAATGTAGGCCAGTACAGGCCCCAAAAATTAGGCATTCATCTGACAGAAAAGAACTAGTGATTATGTGTCTGGAGGTAAATTAGGTGGTCACTGGATAAAAATTTTAGTGTAAGCCACTGGAGTAGAGGCCCCAAAAATTAGGCATTCAACTGACAGAAAAGGCCTTTTATGCCGCTGTATATACATAAGACAAGGACCATTCTTTGTTCCTTGTGGTGGAGGATATGTATGGGCTGGCATGAGGAAGTTCAATTACTCGTGGTCGTCACAAGTGTTGAATTCCTCCGAGATCCATGCCTCATTCATTTTTTTGAAATGTGATGTAGTCCACACTGTCGTGAGCTAGGCAAGTGTGCTTATCGGTCATGATCCCCCCTGCTGCACTGAAAGTTCTTTCAGACAGGACACTTGACGAGGGGCAAGCCAAGAGTTCCATGGCAAGTTGTACCAGCTCTGGCCACAGGTCAAGCCTGCACACCCAGTAGTCCAGGGGTTCCTCGCTTCTCAGAGCGTCCACATCAGCCGTTAATGCAATGTAGTCGTACACCTGTCAGTCTAGGCATTCCCTGAGGCTAAATCCGGAGGGCGGCTCTCGATGGGTTGGGTGCAAGAATGATCTTATGTCTGAAGTGACCAACACATCTTCAAACTGCCTTCTTATTGCAGACGCTGTAGAATTGGCACCCGCACCTGTTTCGCTGTGGTTGGAAATTCCTCTGCCAGAGCCTGCAACAGCAAAATGCAGCATCTCTCGCAGCAAGTTCTGGAAATGCTGCATTCTGACATCCCTCTGTGATGCTGGTAACATGTCCGCCATTTTGTGTTTGTACCGGGGGTCAAAGTACATTGCCACCCAGTACTGGTACTTGCCCTTTATGCTTTTATACGGGGGTCCCTCTTCAAACACTGGAGCATGAAGGCCCCCATTTGCACTAAATTGGAAGCGTTGGAGCTCCCTGGCTCCTGCTCATCGCCCAGGAGAATGCCATCCTCGATCTCCTCCCCCCAGCCACGGACAACACCAGGGATCCCCAAAAACCACAGACAAAAGGAGGATGAGAGAAACGCTGCTAAACTCCGCCAGTCCTGCTGCCCTCTGGCTTGGAGGAATCAGCACATGGTGCGGCAGGCTGCGTTACCGCAGCAGACCTGTGTGGGCGGCATCTGGAGCTAAATTTGTACTAATTTATTGTGGGCTTTACAAAGTTAAAATACCTTTGAAAAAAAAATATTTCAACAAAAAATATTGCATTTTGTATGCATGGGAGCACATTCCTGCTCTAGATGAAGAACCTTCTGCTGTCAGAGGTGTTTAAGTTTATTTGTGGTGTTGCCCCAGTCTGGTGGGGGCCCATTCCTGGGAACACATTCCTGCTGCAATGAACCTGCTGCTCTCAGTCCTTATCATACTGAGTTATGTGTAGGCCTTATACTACACCATTACCTTTACCTGCTGCTGTCTGTCCTGATCCTGCTGAGTTATGTGTAGGTCTTATACGGGTGCTCCACCGTTACTATGTACCTGCTGCTGCAGTCTGTCCTGATCCTGCTTAGTTATGTGTAGGTCTTATACTCCACAGTTACCATTACCCACTGCTGCTGCTGTCTGTCCTGATCCTGGTGAGTTTGCCATGGACTAAAGGGGCCTTACTGCAACCTTATTGTTTAAAATTACATAAAAACCTAACAGTATTAAAAAAGTATGCACACGTTTTAACTGCAAAAACTATTTATTCAAAAGTTGAAGCCAAACATGGCTCTATGGCAGCTTTTTAAGAAGCTCGTGCAAGTCAGACAACTCCTGCATCTAATTTAGTTGCAGCGCATTAAACTTCTGCACCTTCAGTGCAAGCTTCCGCTGCTGCTCATGGATCTCCTTTACCTTCTTTGCCAGATTCCACTGCTACTCCTGGATCTCCTGCATGTTTTTTTCCTTCTTCTGCTGCATCTTGTTCAGGAGTGTTTTAAATTTACTGAGTACTGTTTTGTTAGGGAAAAAAATATGAATATTGCTTGCAATTAAGATTAAGAGGCAATTAGTGCATTGTGTGTAGTATTTGCTTAAGGACTGCCGATTTACATCTCAATTAATGATAATTAATGCAATAGTTGTCCCCATCCTCTATGGTGAAAAGTGTGTGTTTTCTAAACAGGCCTCCTCAAATATTTACCTTCTTCCTGCCATGCTTGGACATTCCTCTCACCACTCTTTATCCTACTGTACCATGCAAAATGCATTTTTCTTTTTTTTTTTACGTGGAGAGTTGGTTTGGCTGTAAGATTTGTTTTTTATGGTTATTCCTTATCTTTGTGGGTTTTTTTGGCGTCTTTTCTTTTGTGTATTTTATAAAATCTGTGGGTTTTTTTTCCACAGTGAAACAAACCAAAACACGATGGAATAGCTGCCGAGATCAGTTTCGTCGAGAGCTCAACGAGCGGGGCAAAGTGGCCAAGACGGCTCCAAGAAGAGGCCCTATATATATACCGCCCAACTGCAATTTCTGAGGCCTGTCATGGATATGAGGCCGTAAGTAATCTTTCCACCCCACCTTTTGTTGACGTACACATTTCACGTTATATGTCATGTAGTCCATTTCCTGCTCTAAACTTAACCTTTTTGGCTGTTTGGCCCTGCTATCTGATTAGCTGTCTGATGCGATGGGGCGTGCTTTGCACATATGCCAGCTAAATTCTCTCTTCATGTGGGGCCCTCCCTTCTATGCCACAGACCTGTGCTATCTACAAGCAGAGCCGGAAGAGAGCGAGTGGCTGACACGTGTGACCTGCATGTCTCATCTCTTCATATAGTTGATCTTCTGGGGTGCACGGTTTTGTTCCCTTTGCAATCCCATCTTGGTCACCTATCCTGCTAATAGGTGAACAATCTTCTAAAGGGGTCCCCTTTTGTTGTTGGTGGGCACCAGGCCTTTTTTTTTTTTTTGCTCCGGCGTCTTGTTTTCTCCAATGGTTTGTTCTTTTCTTTGTAGCGGTCAGCTTTTTCTTTTTGGCATACTGTACATGTTGATACTTTTAATGTTGTGCTCCAATCTACTTCTTCTCCTTGTCTTAATGTCAAATTGCCTGCCTCCACCCCGTCCCTGTATAATAACTACTTATCCTGGCATGTGCATGTGTTGGCTCCTACCTGGTTTTGTTGTGTGACCAAAAATTACACTGTTCTTGTTCACAATGAATTTGTGGAGTGTGATGTTTGGTTGTTTGTGAAACTGCCCTGGGAAAAGACGGATCTAACATAAGCATTTGGTTAGCTCCTTGAATTTGTAGACATACGTTTGTGCTGGACAGCTCCAAACACTAAGTAATGTTCCTATAAAGTGTTTGTCAATTTGACATTTGGCACTAATTCCTAACGTATTTTCCTGGCATTTTTGTGGCGTTAATTCAGGCCAAACTTTTAACATTCATTAGAACCAGATAATTCATTATGTAGGGCCTGTCGCTTATGTAATAGACATACCGCTGGATTCCATGTATTTTTTTAAAGTATAACAACCTGGAGAATAGTCCCAGAATGTAATGTATTGTTTTTTTCCTTTTCCATACAGTACCGTGGGAGGTTTGGATGATCCGGAGGACTCTGATGTCGGGGGCAGTGAGACACCGGCTGTCTTTTCCCCAGCCACCAGCCCAGCAACAACCCCTGCAGAGGAGTCTCAACCAGCTCCACCCGAAGCAGACATCACATCCCAGTGCAGGCCAGAACTGGGGACCCAAGCTCAGCCCAGGCAGAGGCGTCAGGCCCAACCCTCTTCCTCTGGGCAACAAACTCGGGAAATGATAGATTCCCGAGTTATTGAGTTTCTTGCCCAGAGGAGGAGTGAAGGGCAAGAAGAAGCCATGCTGAGGGGTTATGCTCTTCTACTAAGGCGGGTTCCCCTGGAGAAATACAACCAGTGTATGGCCGCTATATCAATGGTTTTAGACATGCTTGCCTCCTCCTATCAAGGAGACCTACTGTCTGAAATTAATGATATGCGCAGGCGGGTCATGAGGCCACCACCGGCAACACATGTTCAACCCTGCCAGCCGGCTCCTCCACCCACTCATGGCCCCTCTTTCCACCACCCACCCCCCTATAAGGGGTCCCATAAGCAAAACTTACCCCCCCCTGGCCAGCAAAGGCATGGGGCCACTTTTGCAAAGGAGTTGTTCATTTTCTGTTTGATTTTGTTGACTAAAATTTAGTCTTAAAGTGTCCATTGACTGCTATTCTTGTTATCATCCATCACACACATTTACATTTAAAACACATTCACCATATAGAAACAGAGACACACACATGATTTACGTGAAAAAAAAAATATTTTGGAAATTAATCTGTGTTTAGAGTCCGGGGAACATGAGGTATCAGAAGATTTTGGGGACCATATCCTTCACACAATGTTGGTGAATCAATCTTTATGCTCTTTGGATTTACTTATAAAGATATTCTGTCCCAAAAACCTCAGCCCGCAAGCCTACGTCAAGGGTCCTCATTCTCTTGCGAGTCCCTACACTCAAGTAAAACCAATAAACTTAGATAATCTACCTCAAAACAAAAAAATAAATTAACGAGAACAGAAGATATCAAACACTGCCACGAATAGCGTCCCTCTGCCATGGCAAGGACCCCTCTGGGCTCAAAAAGTAGTCTGCAAAGAGTTCCCGAACTGCAATACCTGCAGTACCAGGTCGTCTATGCAGGGTCCGATCCAAGCTAAAAACTGTTGACGTAGGAAATTCATCCATGTCAACAGAAGAAGAGGAGGAAGTCTCGTAAATCCGGGTGAAGTTGGTAGAACTACACAAGCTTGAATCACCAGGGTAGCATTCTCCGGATCCATTTGTATGGTTGTCAAAAACACCCTCCACTTGCTAGAGAGTATTCCGAAAGCGCACCCCACATACCGATGGGCACGAGTCAATGGGTAGTTTAAAATACGCCTCCTGACATCCAAACCATGCTTTGGGAAGGGTCGCATGACATGGTGAGTCAATGCAAACCCTTCATCCGCCACGAAGACAAATGAAGCCGGTGGACAATCAGATCAGGGCAGTCTTCTGGACTCGGGAAGGGCAAGCTGGGTGGCACGAAGCTGTTCACCCATTCTAGAAGCACTAAAGATGCGAGCATCCGCTGTGCTTCCATAGGCCCCGATATCAACCATTATAAACTCATACTTACTGTCAGCAACAGCCATCAGCATTATAGAAAAATAATGCTTATAATTGAAGAATCGGGACCCAGAGTGAGGAGGCTTCTTCACACGAATGTGCTTGCCATCCATTGCCCCCAGGTAGTTGGGAAACTGCGCTGAAACATTGAAGCCCTCAGCGATCCGAAACCAATCATCCACTTTGGGCTGTGGCATCACCGTCTCTCGGAGGTGTTGCCAGATGACCTAGCAAGTGTGACGCACAATCTGAGAAATCGTCGAGGTTCCCAAAAGAAACTCAAAATGCAGTGATGCAAACGAGTTCCCTTTAGCAAGGAATCTGTGGGGACATTTAAAAAAAATATATCATTAACCCCTTAAGGACTCGGCCCTATTTCATCTTACGGACTTGGCCATTTTTTGCAAATCTGACCACTGTCAATTTAAGTGCTGATAACTTTAAAACGCTTTAACTTATGCAGGCCATTCTGAGATTGTTTTTTCGCCACATATTGTACTTCATGACACTGGTAAAATTAAGTAAAAAAAAAAATCATTTTTATTTATAAAAAAATCCAAAATTTACCAAAAATGTGTAAAAAATTGCAAATTTCCAAGTTTCAATTTCTCTACTTCTATAATACATAGTAATACCTCCAAAAATAGTTATTACTTTACATTTTCCATATGTCTACTTCATGTTTGTATCATTTTGGGAATATTTTATTTTTTAGAAGCAAATCTTGAAATTTTTCTGAAATTTTCAAAAACCCAATTTTTAGGGACCACTTCAGGTCTGAAGTCACTTTGCGAGGCTTACATAATAGAAACCACCCAAAAATGACCCCATTCTATAAACTATCACCCTCAAGGTATTCAAAACTGATTTTACAAACTTTGTTAACCCTTTAGGTGTTCCACAAGAATTAATGGAAAATAGAGATACAATTTCAAAATTTAACTTTTTTGTCAGATTTTCCATTTTAATATTTTTTTTTCCAGTTACAATGCAAGGGTTAACAGCCAAACAAAACTCAATATTTATGGCCCTGATTCTGTAGTTTACAGAAACACCCCATATGTGGTCGTAAACTACTGTACGGGCACACGGCAGGGCGCAGAAGGAAAGGAATGCCATACGGTTTTTGGAAGGCAGATTTTGCTTGACTGGTTTTTTTGACACCATGTCACATTTGAAGCCCCCCTGATGCACCCCTAGAGTAGAAACTCCATAAAAGTGACACCATATAAGAGACTACACCCCTCAAGGTATTCAAAACTGATTTTACAAACGTCGTTAACCCTTTAGGTGTTCCACAATAATTAATGGTAAATAGAGATACAATTTCAAAATTTCACTTTTTTGGCAGATTTTCCATTTTAATAATTTTTTTCCAGTTACAAAGCAAGGGTTAACAGCCAAACCAAACTCAATATTTATGGCCCTGATTCTGTAGTGTACAGAAACACCCCATATGTGGTCGTAAACAGCTGTACGGGCACACGGCAGGGTGCAGAAGGAAAGGAATGCCATACGGTTTTTGGAAGGCAGATTTTGCTGGACTGTTTTTTTTGACACCATGTCCCAATTGAAGCCCCTCTGATGCACCCCTAGAGTAGAAACTCCAAAAAAGTGGCCCCATTTTAGAAACTATGGGATAGGGTGGCAGTATTGTTGGTACTAGTTTAGGGTACATATGATTTTTGGTTGCTCTATATTACACTTTTTGTGAGGCAAGATAACATGAAATTGCTGTTTTTGGCAATTTTTTGTTATTTACAACCTTCATCTGACAGGTTAGATCATGTGATATTTTTATAGACCAGGTTGTCACGGATGCGGCGATACCTAATATGTATACTTTTTTTTATTTATGTAAGTTTTACACAATGATTTCTTTTTTTTAAGCAAAAAAAAAATCATGTTTTAGTGTTTCCATAGTCTGAGTGCCATAATTTTTTCAGTTTATGAGCGATTACCTTGGGTAGGGTATGATTTTTGCAGGATGAGATGACTGTTTTATTGGCACTATTTTGGGGTGTGTGTGACTTTTTGATCGCTCGCTATTACACTTTTTGTGATGTAAGGTGACAAAAAATGTTTCATTTAGCACAGTTTTTATTTAAATTTTTTTACGGTGCTCACCTGAGGGGTTAGGTCATGTGATTTTTTTATAGAGCCGGTCGATACGGACGCGGTGATACCTAATATGTATACTTTTTTTTTATTTATGTAAGTTTTACACAATGATTTCATTTTTGTAGCGAAAAAAAATCATGTTTTAGTGTTTCCATAGTCTGAGAGCCATAATTTTTTCCGTTTTTTGGCGATTACCTTGGGTAGGGTATGATTTTTGCGGGATGAGATGATGGTTTTATTGGCACTATTTTGGGGTGCATATGACTTTTTGATCGCTTGCTATTACACTTTTTGTGATGTAAGGTGACAAAAAAATGGTTTATTTAGCACAGTTTTTATTTTACATTTTTTACGGTGTTCATCTGAGGGGTTAG
Source organism: Bufo bufo (assembly GCF_905171765.1). Taxonomy (NCBI): domain Eukaryota; kingdom Metazoa; phylum Chordata; class Amphibia; order Anura; family Bufonidae; genus Bufo; species Bufo bufo. Next base: position 730,733,341 of record NC_053389.1, on the reverse strand, counting down.
ATCATGTGATATTTATATAGAGCCGGTCGATACGGACGCGGTGATACCTAATATGCATACTTTTTTATTATTTATGTAAGTTTTACACAATAACAGCTTTTTTAAAACAAAAAAATGATGTTTTAGTGTCTCCATAGTCCGAGCTATAGTTTTTTTTATTTTTTGGGCGATTGTCTCAGGTAGGGGCAAATTTTTTGCGGGATGAGGTACCGGTTAGATTATTATTTTTTTTTACGGTGTTCATCTGAGGGGTTAGGTCATGTGATATGTTTATATAGCCGGTTAATACGGATGCGGCGATACCTAATATGTATACTTTTTTTTTTCCCCCTATTTTTTACCAATTCTTTTTTTACTTTATTTGGGGAAAATGACGTTTTTTTTTTTTTTTTACTTGAAACTTTAAATTTTTTGGGGGAAAAACTAAATTTTTTCAACTTTTTTTAACTTTATTTTTTGTCCCACTTTGGGACTTGAACTTTTGTGGGTCTAATCCTTTACAATGCATTCCAATACTTCTGTATTGGAATGCATTGGCTGTTTGAGTAATCCTGTGTGTATTACTCATACAGCTCCTGGCCTGTGAGATCCAGGGGGCTGGATCTCACAGGCTCATCACTGGAAGGCAGCGCGATACCTTCCTTAGACATTGCGCTTCCTTCCATGCCATCGGGTCCTCCCCACAGCCGCATGGGGACCCGATGGCACCGCCCGCCGCCGCCGCAACCGCAGGTAAAAGCCGCAAACCGCAGGTCTGAATTAACCAACGGTTTGTGGCGATCGCCGATACGGGGGGGGGGGTCACATGACCCCCCCTGGCGTTGTGACAGGATGCCCGCTGAATGATTTCAGCGGGCATCCTGTTCCTATTAACACCCGCCGCGCCTCAATGTACTTCTAAACTTAGGACGTACTGGTACGTCCTGAGTCCTTAAGGACTCGTCAAACATGGCGTACCGGTACGTCCTAAGTCCCTAAGGGGTTAAAGTAGCCCAAGAAAGGGGACAGCATAAACATAGTTCCTATAATGCAGGGGTAGGGAACCTCAGGCTCTCAAGCTGCTGTGAAAGTACAATTTCAAACATGTTTTTTTTTTTTTTGGGTAACAGCATCATAAAGTATCCATGCTGGGAGTTTCAGTGTAAAAACTGCCAGAGAACCGGAGGTTCCCTAACACTCCTCTAATGCTTGATATGCCACATGTTAAAACTGTCTATGGCTATTTTGAACGAATATCCGCACAAAAATTACATTAGCGTGGATACTATAAACACTGCCACCAATGGCGGTGTAGCCAAGACTCCAATAAGAAATGATACACCTCCTGTGCGGACACCATTTACATGCACTATGTATATTAAAGGGAGGCTGATTGGGGACACTCTGCATGATGCTGACATTAGGCCAAATTTGCAATGAAAGCGGATTAGAAGACACAGAAAAAGCTATAAACTTCACATGTTATATGCCCTGGATACCAAATAACCAATCAAATTTAGAATGGTACAAACATATTAAAGCCAAAAAAAGGTATCTTCCAATAACATGGCCACATATCTTACAACATACATTTAGGCAAAAAATTCACTGAGCACCAAAGTCCTGCACATTAAAAATGTGGTCAAACATTAATAAAATCTTGCTTACCTCAACGTGACGATGAGCCTTTCATCTGGAGTAATGCTGCGCCTCATATTGGTGTCCATGAAGGTAAGGACAGTACGTAGAGACCACAGAAAACAATCAAAGGTACCCACTGACATCTGACAGAACGCAAAGAACTTCTCAGGATGCAGACGAAGATCTTTGTAAAGGCTATGGAAGTGTCCTTTCCGGTAGCGTTGAGACACAATGGGATGGACTCAAAAACGCTGCCTTCTAGTCGGTTCCTCATCCAAAAGGGAACGCTGGCCCCAGTGACGAGAAACAAGCCAGTGCAGTACAACTTCTTCCTCTGAATCATCCGCCATGGTGAGGCACAAGATCAAAAAAAGGGAGAATACAACAACAGCAAAGCCAAGCAGCCAACAGAAACTCTGTACCCTGTGGAGACTGCAGAAAATGGCCACCAAACAAAATCTCAGGTGCCCAGCATATATACCTATATTGCTGGGTGTGGATATAAAAATGACATGGATTGGCTTTTTATTTTTTTTTAGGTCATGTCCGCAAAAAAAACGGAAGACACACGGAAACACAACGGAACCAAAAACGGATCACGTAACAACGGAACCCCGTTTTGCCCACCGCTAAAAAATACTGTTGTGTCACGTAGCGCCGGCCGTCACTCTGCTCGGATTAGTGTAGGGAGAGGCTGCAGCTGCTGTGAGGGAGAGATCAGGGAGAAATCTTATGAAGAACTGCTTTTTTACTCAGCGATCTACAGCAAATGTGTTTTGTGGGTGCAGTGCACAATTTTTTTAAGCCTACCCTGAGCCAACTGCTGCTGAAAATGAACTTTTTTTACTTCAGTTTGTCAATATCAATACATAAGCGGCAGCAATTTTATGCAACGATAGTGCACCAGCACAGGATATCTGCATGTCTGCATGTCCAGAAATACAGCTTTTTGCTTACTGGGGTTTTTTCATATAGTGCACATCTAGGATTAGACGTGAATAAGTGAGTGTCACATTTAGGCCAGAAATACAGCTTTTTGCTTACTGGGGTGGAAAAAAACCATCTGTTTCATATAGTGCACATCTGGAATTAGACGTGCATAAGTGAGTGTCACATTTAGGCCAGAAATACTGTTTTTTGCTTACTGGGGTGAAAAAAAAACATCTGTTTCATATAGTGCACATCTAGGATTAGACATGCATAAGTCAGTCTCACATTTAGGCCAGAAATACAGATTTTTGCTTACTGGGGTGAAAAAACCCTCTGATATACTGCACATCTGGGATTAGACGTGCATAAGTGACTGTGAAATTTAGGCCACAAATACGGCTTTCTCATACTGGGGCATACTGGGGTGAAAAAAAACCATCTGTTTCATATAGTGCACATCTAGGATTAGACGCTCATAAGTGAGTGTCACACTTATGCCAGAAATACAGCTTTTTGCTTACTGGATTGAAAAAAACCCCCATCTGTTTCATACAGTGCACATCTAGGATTAGACGTGCATAAGTGAGTGTCACATTTAGGCCAGAAATACAGCTTTTTGCTTACTGGGGTGAAAAAAAACCATATGTTTCATATAGTGCACATCTAGGATTAGACGTGCATAAGTGAGTGTCACATTTAGGCCAGAACTACAGCTTTTTGCTTACTGGGGTGAAGAAAAACCATTTGTTTTATATAGTGCACATCTAGGATTAGACATGCATAAGTGAGTGTCACATTTAGGCCAGAAATACAGCTTTTTGCTTACTGGGGTGAAAAAACCCTCTGATATACTGCACATCTGGGATTAGACGTGCATAGGTGACTGTGAAATTTAGGCCACAAATACGGCTTTCTCATACTGGGGCATACTGGGGTGAAAAAAAAAAACATCTGTTTCATATAGTGCACATATAAGATTAGACTTGCATAAGTGAGTGTCACACTTAGGCCAGAAATACAGCTTTTTGCTTACTGGATTGAAAAAAAAACCCATCTGTTTCATATAGTGCACATCTAAGATTAGACGTGCATAAGTGAGTGTCACATTTAGGCCAGAAATATGGTCGGTAAACACGGTAATAGGGTGTCTGGCTCCCTCTAACCAATGGCGCCATTCCTCAAAAGCTAATTTGATGGCCAACAACTCCCTATCTCCCACATCGTAATTTCTCTCTGCAGAGGAGAGTTTCCTTGAGAAAAAGGCACATGGTCGCCATTTGGCAGGAGAGGGACCCTGAGATAAGACCGCACCCACACCCACCTCAGAAGCATCCACCTCAACAATAAAAGGTAGAGAGACATCAGGTTGTACCAAAATGGGAGCAGAAGCAAAACTCTCTTTAATACTAGAAAAGGCTTTAAGCGCATCTACCGACCACGAGGAAAAATCCACCTCCTTTTTAGTCATATCAGTGAGTGGCTTAACAACAGAGGAATAATTAAAAATGAACTTTCTGTAATAATTGGCAAAACCCAAAAACCGCATCAGCGCCTTCTGATTCTCAGGTAGCTCCCAATCAACCACAGCGTGGACCTTCTCAGGGTCCATCCGAAAACCAGAAGCGGAGAGAAAAAAAACAATAAATTGAATCTCCGGAACCTCAAACACAACTTTTTTCCAGTTTAGCGTACAATTTATTCTCCCGCAGAATCAGCAAGACCTGACAAAGGTGGTCCCGATGAGTCTTGAAATCAGGAGAAAAAAAATCTGAATGTCATCTAGATACACCAGTACAAATTTCTTCATTAAATGATAAAAAATGCTGTTCACAAAATGTTGGAAGACGGCCGGAGCATTCATCAAACCAAAGGGCATAACCAAATACTCGAAATGACCCTCGGGGGTATTGAAGGGCGTATTCCATTTGTCCCCTTCCCTGACCAGGTTGTATGCCCCTCTTAAATTCAACTTAGAAAAAACTTTAGCCCCGGGGGGCGTGGCTAGCCGATGACCTAGGAAGACGTCTCTCTCCCTTGCTCTGATGAGAGCAGCACAATCATACTTCATCCACAGTCATACAAGCCTAAAAAGACCCCATTTCAAGCATTTTGGGTTTGCATACACTGCCAACTTTAATTTGAGACCTCTCTCGAGCCGCGGATCAGCTCCTGGCCTGAATTACAGCTGCGGCCTAGCAGTGAAGATCATCCACGGCATAGATTTGAACTGGACGCAGCCGATTGCGGAGCGACAGCTGCCGTTTCAAGCTAGGCTAACACCTGCACAGTCACCGGCCAAGTGACGCCTCACAGCCCGGAATCTGAAGTAGTCATTGCAGGCTTTTGAGGCCTTGCAAAATACCACGCCGAAAACGCCAAACTACAAGCGGGCGCCATTTTGGGGATCCGATCATCGGTTCGACCGGAAGCAGAGAAGACACTTACAGGCACCGGAACCCAAGAATTAAGGTACCCCCCTTGCCTTGCACGGTCCGGTTTACCGTGGGGTCATATTTACTCACCGCATAGGCTCCCGCTGTACCGCATAGGGCTTTAGCTACAACATCAGCGGTGTGCTCCGGTGCAACGTTACTGGACCTGGCCCTCGTGCACCTCATAGTGCCGGACTGTAGTAGCATACTACCTCACAACCCTTTGTTGTTACAGCCGAATTCTAAACATAAGGATTCCTGCTCTGTGAAATCGACAGATTTAAAGGGACAGTAACCCATTTTGACTAAGTGCTAATTACATAGCAGCAATATCCCTCATCTATAAAATGGCTTAAAAGCCTAACCTGCGCTTACACTTTCCTTTATTATATGATGTGAGATTAGTTTAACCTGTGATGAAGAAGTGAGCATATATCGCTACAGGGGCAAGTTCAACCGCACCTATGGTAAAAGTGGGCAGATATAGGGGGGTTGAACAAGACTCTCAGAAAAAGTTAAAGGCCCCATCTCTTTCTCAATCCGATTTAGACAGATTCATGATGAAGAAGAACACAACAAATCAGGGGGTCCCTTCTTCTACACCCAAAGGTAATCCACAAAAACAGCTAAATCTGCAGCATGACAGGGAAAGTGAGGAGGAGGAATCTTCTGAGGCAACCTCAGATCTACCCATTTCCAGATCTTTCATCTCACAAGCCTTATCTAAAGCATTAAATCCTGTCTTAGAGGAACTGTCTGAAATAAAACGAGAAATGAGACAAGTGGGTCAGAGAGTTGAAGCTTTAGAGTCCACTCAATCAGCTGTCGCAGAATACACAAATAAAAATTCAACTGCCCTCTCTGTCTATCAAAACCACATAAATTACCTCTATGACTACATTGAGGATCAGGACAATAGAGGCAGAAGGAATAATATACGCATCAGGGGAGTCCCAGAGTTGCTAACGAGGCTATTCCTAATGCTGTTAAATAAATATGCAAGGCACTACTGGGTGAAGCACATTGAAAGAGCCCACCGCGCCCTTTGCCCTAGGCCCAAACAGGGTGACCCCCCTAGAGACATCATCCGCAAACTGCTAAATTTTGCGCAGAAGGATCTTGTAATGAAAAGAGCTAGAAAAAGTGATAACATTATCTACGAAGGCTCACAAATCCTCCTTTTCCAAGATCTTGACCTTGCCACTCTTAACAAGAGACGGCACGTCTGAAACCACTCACAGAACACCTAAGACATAGACGCATCGCCTTCAGATGGCTTTTCCCATTCGGAATGCTTATCACCTGGAAGGAGAAGAAACTCATCCTGAGATCACCAAAAGACCTCCCAGATATTCTGGAAACACTGGAGATACAAGATGTGGATATCCCAGATTGGTCTGCTACAAATGACGTTCTTATTCCACAGGATATCTTGCCTCCTACCTCATGGGAATTAGTAGGAGGTGGCAAATCTTCAAAGTCCAAGAAAAAGCACGGGAAACTAACCCCTAGACGCATCATTCCTGAAGAGGACTGAATTTGCTCTTCACTGTTCAGAGATGTTCTGATCATTTATTTCCATTTTACTGTGGTCCAAGGGTGGCGACTGGATGGCTGATTGCGTAGACCCCTCCTCTTTTGACTCCCAACCCTTTTATTCGTAATTAGTACACCTGTTTTCATATACAGGTGTTGGTCAGGGGTCTGGGCATTTAGCAATCTATGTTCGTTACACCTTTGTTATAATGCGCAGTTCTGATGCTCTCTTTATGATCTCACGTATGGTTCAGGGTAATTGATAATTGATTATTGCCCTATATTATTATTATTTTTATAGATACCACTCACTTCTTTATCTCACTCATGAGTTCACTGTTAACGCCTCTCATGCTGGCCTTGTACTGTTTCCAGGGCTTAGTACTTCTGTCCTTTGCCAGAGGTACAGACCTAAGGAGGTTCCACATTGGGAGAATGAAATCCCTAGTATCCCTATTCAGCAGAGGATTGTTAATACAATGTTCACTATATGTGTTGACGTTCTTTCTTTTATATTTTAGTCCTTTCCCACCCCCTCAAAACTGCAAACTCTTTGTACCAATGACACCAACTACCTCTCCACCAGATAACAGCAGCGAGGTCGACTCGGGCATCCAGTGGTATGTAAGTACTGCCCCCTCTCAACTCAGACACCAACATGGCTGACATTCATATAGCCACATATAATGTCAAAGGTTTCAAAAACCCTATCAAGAGAAGTCAGATTCTACATTATCTACACAAAGAAAAAACTAAAGTAATCTTATTACAAGAAACACACTTTAAAAATAATCGGGTCCCTAATCTGTCTAGGTCCTATTACAATCAGTGTTTTCACAGCTCTTCCACACACTCAAATAGTCTCGGTACTAGTATCGGTTTCCATAAGCATCTCGACTTCAGTATGACTGACACTCTAACAGACCCCAATGGTCGTTTTGTTCTGGTGAAAGGAACTATTAACTCCCAAATGTACACATTCGCCAATTTCTATGCACCTAATGTTGCCCAAAAAATTTGGTTTGAAAACACTTGGCGAAAGATCGAGGATTTTAGAGAAGGTATAGTATTCCTAGCAGGTGACTTCAACGTCGCCCTTAACCCACAACTTGACACTTCATCAGGGAAGTCCTCTGTCTCCTTTAAAACCCTTAACTGCATAAAGAAACTTATACACAACAGTAATCTTATAGATGTGTGGCGAGCGAATAACCCAGGGGAAAAAGATTTCTCCTTCTTTTCCGCTCCTCATAATTCTTAACATAGACTAGATTACATTCTGGTGCCTACACCCCAAATACATCTATGCACTGAAACACATATTGGCAATATGGTCCACTCAAACCATGCCCCAATTTTCATCACATGGAAATTAACAAACACCCATCCCAAAACCTTTATCTGGAGACCAAAATGAGACGTTGTTGGACAACACACAGGTCAAAGATAAGATAGAGAAGAAGCTGAAAGAATATTTTGCTCTGAATGAGTCAGGTATGATATCTCCACATATAATATGGGAAGCACACAAATCAGTCATCAGGGGTGACTTCATATCTACAGACTCACATATTAACAAGCTAAGACCTGCCAGAGTAGCCGAGCTCTATGACAAAATATCCAAGTTGGAGATTGCTCATAAACAGTCTCAAACAAATCACCATCTGGTAGAACTTGCTTCAACCAGAGATGAACTTAAGGGTCTTCTAAATAAGCAATCAGCTAAGCTATATCTCGCCCTTAAGCATAAGTTTTTTGCCCATGGCAATAAACCTACCAAATTTATGCTGGCCCTAATAAGACAGCGTAAACGGAAGTCTAGGATCTCGGCTATTCTGAACGATAAGAAAGAACTAGTAAAAGATGAAGTAGGGATTGCAAACGCCTTCCATGGCTTATACTCAGCTCTCTACAATATAGATAAATCCGACCCTGAAATCACTTGTGCAGAAAAAGCAGCACGGACCACAGTATTTTTAAATAAACTTCTACTTCCCTCTCTGACTCCCGAACAAGCCACCGGTCTATGCACACCAATTAAGGCCTCTGAACTCTCTGACACTCTAAAACAAATGGCGAAAGGTAAATCCCCAGGACCAGATGGTCTCCCTTTGCTATATTATCTTTCATTCAAAGATACTCTTATGCCCCACCTACTCAACTCCTTTAATGCTGCTCTCTTAGGCAAGGCGTTTTTATCACAAACTGTTAATGCCCACATCACCCTGATCCCAAAGCCACAGAAGGACCCTGGTCTATGTTCGAGCTACAGGCCCATTTCTTTGCTGAACCTTGATGTAAAGATTTACGCAAGGATTTTGGCTAATAGAATAAAACCTTTACTGAAAGATCTGGTGCACCCTGATCAAACTGGATTTGTCCCTAACCTCGAAGGCAAGGACAACACCTATAAAGTCATCAATACTATAGCCTTAGCAAAAAAGATCAGGTCCCCTTTGGTGGTTCTGGGAACAGATGCTGAAAAAACATTCGATCGTGTGGCCTGGGCCTTTATCAAAAGCGCTTTGTCTAAGTTTGGTTTCCCCGAATCCTTCATACTGGCTATATTCTCTATGTATGGCTCCCCTAGTGCAAATATAAAAGTAAACAACATCCTCTCTCACCCGGTCCAGATTAACAATGGGACGAGACAAGGCTGCCCACTCTCACCAATACTCTTTATCCTTACAATAGAACCACTATTACAGTTTATCAGACAGTCCAAAGAGATTAAGGGGTTGGGCTGTGGAGGCTTGGAGATCAAACAAGCTTCATATGCTGATGACCTTTTATTAATGGTCTCCAACCCTCTTCAGGCCTTTCCTGCCATTATTAAGGTATTTACCGAATTCGGTTTCATCGCAAACTTCAAAATTAATCTGCCAAAGTCTGTGCAATGAACATAAATCTCCCATCCAGTCTTCTAAAAAAAGCTCAAGGAAAACTCTCCATTTGAATGGACGCAGTCATCTATAAAATTCCTAGGTATAAACATCACATCTGACCTAGCTAAACTTTATGAGACCAATTTCCCCCCTCTGTTAAAATCCATACCAGCAATTTTAAACTCGTGGTCGCCCTCCTTCATCTCATGGTTAGGTAGGCACAATATATTTAACTCCCTTATAGTCTCTAAGATTACCTATTTACTACAAGTTCTACCTATAAAACTGCCTAGTAGCTTTTTTAACTCTTTCAGGAAGATTTGCTCCTCTTATGTTTGGGGGAATAAAAAACCTAGAATCTCCAACAAGATCCTTCTTCCCCCCTTTATAAAAGGAGGAATTGGTTTTCCCTCAATCATAAGATATCACAGAGCGGTACACATCAATAGAATCATAGACCTGTTGAAGCAACCTAAACATAAACTCTGGATCCCTCTGGAAGAAAGACTGATCGGTTGCCCGATCAGACCTCTGTTACTGTCTGAGGCAGGGAAAGCCACATTCCCGAATAAAGATAACCCACTTGTGTCAACTACTTTGTCAATATGGAACAACCCAGACGTTAGAAATAATTGTATGTCTTTCCCTTCCCCCCTCATGAATTGCATTGGCCTTAACATAGAGAGCTTTAACATTCTACCCTCACAACTACGAAATTCCACCCTTCCAATAGAAGAACTTCTAGATAGTGATGGCACCCTTCTAAGTTCTACGAATGTAATAAAGAAATTTGAATTAAATAATCTGAACCAGGTGCAATACTCCTGCCTGAAAAATACTGTAAGCCCTATTTGTAAAAAACTTGGAGAAAACACAACACTATCATGGTTTGAAAAACTAGTTTCACAAACCCTATATCCTACGAGGATTATCTCCATAGTCTCTAAGAACCTATTGCAATCGGAACTCCCCTCATCCTTATATTTCATAAAGGAATGGGAAAGGGATCTAAAAATTCACAGAAAAAGAAACGCAAACCATATTGTGCGCGCCTAGATTGTCATCTAGATGTGTATCAATACAAGAGAATGCATACAAAGTTCTCACCAGGTGGTATTTAACCCCAGTGAGATTGAGCTTGATGTACGGCAACACTTCTGACAGATGTTGGAGATGCCTCGTAGGGAAAGGTTCCTTTCTACACATTTGGTGGTCATGCCCTCAAATTAAAACGTACTGGGAGAAGGTTTTTAATCTAATTAGAGACATTCTAGTATTAAAAGAAGATCTACTCCCTACTTGCCCCAAGATAGCCCTCCTGTCCTTATTATCGCATCCTTTAGCTAACTTGAAAAAATCTCTATTGAATATTCTTCTGGCAGCAGCCAGACTGTTAATTGCTTCTAACTGGAAGTCTACTTCGCCCCCGTCAATCTCCCACTGGAGAGGGAAGGTAGAAGCTTTAGCTAGATTAGAGGAATTATCCCACTGGGAATCACGCTCTCATCATAGGTATCTGGAAATTTGCTCTCCTTGGAGGACAAGAAAAGATTATATCACCACACACCAGGTCAAAGAACTGGACCCCCCCTCCTCTAGGTCTTAACTCACTGGTGGTTATTCTATAAATTCCCCCCTGCTTATAATTGTTATTTTTCAGAGATGAATGTCACAAAATTCAACCGCAGCAATATGGCTGGATGCCTTGTCACTTCGGCTCGCTCTCAGAAAGCTAACTCATATGTCCTGGTCCTGAAGATTGCGTTCTCTCTCATGTACTGGTAGATAGTCTGTGTCAGCTTCACCTTCATTCCAATATTCCCAACCTCTGCCCTCCCTCCCCCCCTCTTCCCCCCTCCCTCCCTTTCCCCCCCACCTCCCTCCCTTTCCCCCCCTTTCCCCCCCACCTCCCTCCCTTTCCCCCCCACCTACTGTTCTATGTTAAGTTTATCTCTACTTTCCTTCTTACTTGGAAATCATTAGATTCAAATGTATGGTGCTAACTCTTAGATTCTTTCTCCAGCCTGATAGATGATACTTTTATAGTTGTGCTGGTATTAGATCAGACGGATTCATTGCAGCTACACTGGTGACCCACAAAAGATTGCGTCCCATGTATGCTATGGCCTCAGGGCGACCGGTTATCAGCCGGTTTTCCCTTACTAACTCATAAGTACCAGATTGCAGGTCTCAAGGGCTGTGATTTAACTGATTTTGTACTAGTGTGTATTATCACACCAATTTTGACGTGTTTCACCCTGTAACAAACTAGCATTGTACTTACGTCATGTAATTGCTCTACATCATTTTGTACAAATTTGCTTGTAAGCCACTGTACAAACTTGCTTTACTGCACCACTGTTTGTATACTTTCATCTTTGTTACAAAATTAATAAAAAGATTTTGAAAAGAAAGAAAAAACTTTAGCCCCAACAATCTGGTTAAACAGGTCCGGGATCAGAGGAAGCGGATATGGGTCACAAATCATGATACGGTTCAGCTCCCTGAAATCCAGACAAGGTCTTAAAGAAGCATCTTTTTTCTTAACAAAAAAAAATACAGCGGCAACAGGTGACTTCGAGGGTCGGATGTGGCCCTTTCTCAGGCTCTCAGAGATATAAGTACGCATAGCGACTCTTTCAGGTTGGGAGAGATTGTATAATCGTGATTTTGGCAGCTTGGCGCCTGGACACCACTCACCACAAAACACATCAGAAAATTCAGAGAGAAAAGATGGCACGGTCTTGGTAGAAACCTCTGAAAGAGATGCCGTGAGGCAATTCTCTCTGCAAAACTCACTCCAACCATTAATTTGCCTTGCTTGCCAATCAATGGTGGGGTTATGTTTACTGAGCCAGGGTAGCCCCAACACTAGAGGAGTAGGTAATACGCTTAAGACGAAACATGACATATCCTCAAAATGAGCGTCACCCACAGTCAAACGGATATTGTGAACTATGCCCTTTAACGATCTTTGATAAAGTGGAGCGGAATCGATAGCAAAAACAGGTATATCCTTTTCCAAAGTGCACACCTGGAAACCATGCGTTGTTGCAAATTGATTATCAATGAGATTGACAGCCGCTCCACTATCTACAAAAATCTCACAAACAATGTTCTTGCTGTCTAGCGCCACCCTGGCAGGTAGGAGAAAACGGGAACTACAGGCAAACGGCAAACCTTCAATTTCCGCATCAATCTTGCCAATAGTAGCAAATGGAAAGTTTTTAGAGGGTTTCTCTTTTTTTATTTTTTTTATTACCCTCAGAAAACTCCATGAATCTCCTAGAGGGGCAAACATTAGCCAAATGATTTATACCCCCACAACAGAAACAAACCCTCCTCTGAGAGCTGAATCCTCTTCTATCAGAGGCAAGCAAACCCAGCTTCATGGCCTCCTGCTCAGAAGGGATTGAGACAGACTGAGATCCCTGCACACTGAATGAGACGGTCCCACTGTCCTTGGGCTGAACATGACAGGAAAGAGTAGTCTCCTCTCTCTCTCTAAGACGTCTGTCAATACGAACAGCTATAGACATGGCAGACTCTAACGACGCTGGTCTCTCATGAAAAGCAAATGCATCTTTCAATCTTTCCGAAAGACCATAGCAAAATTGACTTCGGATTGCAGCATCATTCCAACCAGTATCAGCTGCCCATCTCCGAAATTCAGAACAATATATCTCTGCGGACTGTTTACCCTGGCATAAAAGACGCAGTTTAGATTCAGCCAGAGCAATACGATCCGGGTCATCATATACAGTACAGACCAAAAGTTTGGACACACCTTCTCATTCAAAGAGTTTTCTTTATTTTCATGACTATGAAGGCATCAAAACTATGAATTAACACATGTGGAATTATATACATAACAAACAAGTGTGAAACAACTGAAAATATGTCATATTCTAGGTTCTTCAAAGTAGCCACCTTTTGCTTTGATTACTGCTTTGCACACTCTTGGCATTCTCTTGATGAGCTTCAAGAGGTAGTCCCCTGAAATGGTCTTCCAACAGTCTTGAAGGAGTTCCCAGAGATGCTTAGCACTTGTTGGCCCTTTTGCCTTCACTCTGCGGTCCAGCTCACCCCAAACCATCTCGATTGGGTTCAGGTCCGGTGACTGTGGAGGCCAGGTCATCTGGCGCAGCACCCCATCACTCTCCTTCATGGTCAAATAGCCCTTACTTTCAAAGTTTTCCCAATTTTTCGGCTGACTGACTGACCTTCATTTCTTAAAGTAATGATGGCCACTCGTTTTTCTTTACTTAGCTGCTTTTTTCTTGCCATAATACAAATTCTAACAGTCTATTCAGTAGGACTATCATCTGTGTATCCACCTGACTTCTCCTCAACGCCACTGATGGTCCCAACCCCATTTATAAGGCAAGAAATATCACTTATTAAACCTGACAGGGCACACCTGTGAAGTGAAAACCATTTCAGGGGACTACCTCTTGAAGCTCATCAAGAGAATGCCAAGAGTGTGCAAAGCAGTAATCAAAGCAGAAGGTGGCTACTTTGAAGAACCTAGAATATGACATATTTTCAGTTGTTTCACACTTGTTTGTTATGTATATAATTCCACATGTGTTAATTCATAGTTTTGATGCCTTCATAGTCATGAAAATAAAGAAAACTCTTTGAATGAGAAGGTGTGTCCAAACTTTTGGTCTGTACTGTATCTGCCCCAAGGCTACAAAAAATTAATCTACCGATCGGAGGGGCCGTGCCCCCACCGGCACCGAAAAGGTCCAAGACTGAGCGTTATCCCTGAGCAGCGAGATGATGATCCCCACCCTCTGCTCCTCATCACCAGAGGAATGGGGAAGTAGGCGAAAATGGAGTTTGCAAGCCTTTCTAAAGCGAACAAATATCTCACTACCCCCGGAGAACGTATCTGGAAGCAAGATCTTAGGCTCGGAACAAACTCAATGAACGCCAGCAGAACCGGTCATCTGAAACTGAGACACAGTTTTACGGAGATCAGCGAAAGACCTTGCATGCGGTCAATCAAGGCTGAAACCGGATCCATGCTTGAGACGGTTAGGGCGGTTTATAATGTCACGGATGAAGTTGCAGATAGCTGGAACTTATAAATAAACGACCGACTGGCTTGATCCCAAACTAAGGAGTATATAGGAGAGCCATTTAAAACTCTAAGAGCTCTCACTGACTTCTATGCACATGCAAGGGTCTCAATGGTAGACGATTGCATGCCCACATACCTAAGACTGTGTGACACCTGAAAACCCTATAATAGTGAGGGGACACGACCACTGGCTCCCTGCACTTAATACGGATGGGTCTGGGTCACCTAGAATCAAGCCAGCAAGGAGACACAATAAAGGAAAAGACTTATCTGAGCAAACAGCAGCAGCAGCAGCCTCCAACAGTGAACACTTCATCCAGGAAGTAGTATAAACCGCAAAGTGAGGCAGTATGGGAGGGAATATAAAGGAAGAAGATTAGTCTAAATAAGTGACACCTGGCAGAAGGAAAGGAGATGACAAAGTGAAACCAAAACAAAGAACGTCATACCAGAGGTAGAGAAGAACGTCTGCCAGACCTTCTCACAGAACTGGCGGTGACACATCTCCTGTGATGTAGACTTTCCTCAGCGTCTTCATCCAGAGATAAGACTGCCGAGTTTCATAGAATTTTTTTGGGATTCCTCACTTTACTATCATCCTCAGAAGATAACAGACCTCTCCTCCCCCGTAGTGCCCATAAGTCTAATGCCTTCTGTATAATTATGATATATAATGGCCCACTCTATATAATTATTATTAATAATATTATAATGGCCCCCTCTGTAGTGTTATTGTATTAATTATGGCCCCCTCTGTATTAGGCAACATTCACACGTCCGCAGAATGGGTCTGCATCCGTTTCGCAATTGTGCAGAATTGGTACAAACCCATTTAATCTCTACGGACAAGAATAGGCATTTCTATAATGCACTATGGACGTGTCAATGGACCCTTATAGTAATAATTATGGCCCCCTTCAGCCCCTCCGGGAAACAGTCCAATGTAAGATACAACCTTCCCCTGTCTTCAGCTCCTCCAGCATACAGTCCTGTGTAAGATAAATCACTCCCCCTGCCTTCAGCCCCTCCAGCATATAGTCCCATGTAAGATACAGCCCCCCGCCACCTTCAGCCCCTCCAGCATACAGTCCCATGTAAGATATAACCCCCCGCTGCCTTCAGCCCCTTGCATACAATCCCATGTAAGACAAATCATTTCCCTGCCTTCAGACCCTCCAGCATAGAGTCCCATGTATAATACATCACTCCCCACCTTCAGCCCCTCTAACATACAGTACCATGTAAAATACAAAACTCCCCCTGCCTTCAGACCTTCCAGCATACAGTCCCATGTAAGATACATCACTCCCCCTGCCTTCTAGTCCTTCTTGCAAATAGTCCCATGTAAAATTCATCACTCTTCCTGCCTTCAGCCCCACCAGCATACAGTCTCCATACAGTCCCATGTAAATAATATCACCCCCCGCCCCTCTCTTCAGACCCCTCTAACATGCAGTCTTCAGTACAAGGATTATTCCTCCTCCCTTCAGCCCCTTCAAAAAGCCTCCCAAGTAAAAATAACAGTCACTATTCTCCTCCACACTCTGACCTGCAGCCTCCGCTCCTCTCTCCAACATTGTGCTCTGTAGAATCTCCCACACATATTTAGGCCCCGCCCCCTTACAGCGAGACTTCGCCTCTTCCCCTAACATCATATCTCCCAGGAGAAACTCCATTCTTGTCACTACGGATGCTCTATTGCCTAATAGGCTTCAGGCCACTATGAGGAAAAACGGAGGGGACGGGAGCCATAGGCTTCTGTGCCCCTCATTGAAGTAATTGCTGCCTGGCGTGGCTTGGCACCCACTGCAATTTTGCACCCGGGGCAACGGCCCCCACGGCCCTCCCCACGCTACGCCACTGGCTGGTAGCGCCTGGTAGGTCAGACTGCTGACATGGGCTCCTCTCTATATGACTGATAGTGCTGTGACTGATGAACAGAAATGGCAACTGGGACTGACGAACAGAAATGGCGGCTGGGACTGACAAACAGAAATGGCGGCTGGGACTGATGAACAGAAATGGCGGCGCTCTGACCTGCTTGCCAGCGTGCAGGTGTGGGTGGTACAGGCGGCATGTAGAGCGCCATGTCTTGATTGGTCAGCGCGCTGGTGTGAGCGGTGCGAGGGGCGTGTTATTTTTAGGGTTATTCCTGCAGTATAGAAAACTTTTACTAGAGAGGTAGTTGTGCATTGTGTGTGTGTATATATATATATATATATATATATATATATATATATATATATATAATATTACTCTTTTTATGAGGCAAGGTAACCAAAAAATGGCTGTTCTGGCACAGTTTTTATTAGTTTTTTTACAATGTTCACCTGACAGAGTAGATAATGTAATATTTTTATAGAGCAGGTCGTAACGATGCGGAGATACCTAATAAGTCAATTTTTTATATTTTTTTGGGGATTTACACAATAAAAAATGTTTTCGAAAAAAATCATGTTTTTGTGTTTCCATTTTCTGAAAGCCATTTTTTTTTTTTTTTTGGGGGCGATTGTCTTAGGTAGGGTCTTATTTTTTGCTGGAAGAGATGATGGTTTGATTGGTACCATTTTGGGGCACATATACATTTTTCATCGCTTGGTACTTTTTGTGATATGAGGTGATAAAAAAGGGCTTTTTTGGCACATTTAAAAAAAAAAATTTATGGCGTTTACCCGTCTGATTGATCACATACTATTTTTATAGAGCAGGTTGTTACGGACACAGCAATGCCTAATATGTGCATTTTTTATTTTTATTTTACACAATAAAAGTTTTGTGTTTCCATTTACTGAAAGCCATATATATATATTTTTTTGGGGCGATTGTCTTAGGGTCTAATTTTTTGCGGGGTGAGATGATGGTTTGATTGGTACCATTAGGCCTATTGCACACGACCGTATGTCTTTTTCAGTGTTTTGCGGTCCGTTTTAAACGGATCCGTTGTTCCGTTTTTTGTTTCCGTTGTGTTTCCGTTTCCGTTCCGTTTTTCCGTTCCGTTTTTCCGTATGGCAAATACAGTATACAGTAATTTCATAGAAAAAATTGGGCTGGGCATAACATTTTCAATAGATGGATCCGCAAAAAACGGAACGGATACGGAAGACATACGGATGCACTTCCGTATGCATTCCGTTTTTTTGTGGACCCATAGACTTTAATGGAGCCACGGATCGTGATTTGCGGCCAAATATAGGACATGTTCTATGTTAAAACGGAACGGAAAAACGGAAAAACGGAAACGGAATGCATACGGAGTACATTCCGTTTTTTTTGCGGACCCATTGAAATCAATGGTTCCGTATACGGACCGTATACGGACCGCAAAAAACGGCCAGTAAACGGAAAAAAAAAAACGGCCGTGTGAAAGAGGCCTTATGGGGCACATATGACTTTTTGATTGCTTGGCAATACACTTTTTGTAATGTAAGGTGATAAAAAATGGATTTTTTTGGCACATATTTTATTTTTTTATGGTGTTCACCAGATGGGTTGGATCACATGCTATTTTTATGGAGCAAGTCGTTATGGACATGACAATACCTAATATGTGCATTTTTTTACTTTATTTTATTCAATAAAAGCATGTTTGAAAAAAAAATCAGGTTTTTGTGTCTCCATTTTCTGAAAACCATATTTTTTTTATTTTTTGGATGATTGGCTTATGTAGGGGAAGATTTTTTGTGAATTGAGTTCACAGTTTGATTGGTGCTAATTTTGGATATATATAACTTTTTTGATCACTTTTTATACAATTTTTTTGGGAAGTGCGGTGGGCAAAATTGCAATACCATCATAGTTTATCTTTTTTATTTATGGTGTTCACCATGCAGTAAAAGTAACATGATCCTTTTATAGATCAGGTCCTTACGAACGTGCTGATACCAAACATGTTTAGTGTTTTTTTTATTTTTTACCTTTTTAACCAATTATGTGTGTGTATAGGAATTTATTTTTTTTTTTTTTCACTCTTTTTTAAATTTTTTGGACCCAGACCTACTTGGTTCTTGAAGATCCAGTGGATCTGATTGCTTTTAATACACTTCAGTACACTATAGGGCTGGGTGATATGGCCTAAAATTTATATCGCAATACAATTTGAAGCATGTGTGAAAATATATATTGCGATATATTATTTTCGATATATATATTTTTTTTTACTTTTTACTTACTATTAGCCCCCTTAGGGGCTAGAACCTTTGTCCTTTTCACTCTAATAGAGCTCTATTAGGGTGAATAGGACTTTACACTGTGCCTGCTGCCCTGTGCTCTGTGCACCCGGCAGCAGGGAGCTTACCATGGCAGCCAGGGCTTTAGTGTCCTGGCTGCCATCATAACCGATCGGAGCCCCAGGATTACACTGCTGGGGCTCCGATCAAAAGCTGCCACTGCGCAACCAATGGGTGAGGAGGGGGGAACCCTGGGGCCACTGCCACCAATGATTTAACAATGTGGGGGGGGCTCACTGCGGGGGAGGACTGCAATTAATATAATATTGAGAAGAGGGGGAGTAGAAGGGAAGGACTGTGTCCACTGCACCACCAATGAATATAATTAATGCTTGAATACAAACGTAGCGGGCGTGTGCCAGTCATATCCCATACCCGGCCTCTATGAATGCACGCTGAGATCCGCTGCAATTAACCCCTCAAGACCTGAGGGATTAAGTGCAGCGGATCGCAGCGACATAGAGGCCGGGGGCCAAGTATGGGATATGGCAGGCACACGCAGGCCACGTTTGTATTCAAGCATTAACTATTTTCTTTGTTGGCCAGCGGCAGCTGCACACAGTGGGGACGGAGGGAATTTAACCCTTCATGCATTGGGCTGCTGCCAGGTCAGAGCAGCGGCCCGATGGTTAGTCCCTTCCAGACAGTGGTTCCTAAGGACAGAGGCAAGGAAGGGGTTAAGCAGTTATGGAGCGCTGTGTGTGTGTGGACGCTGTGTCCTGATTGGACGCCCCGCTGCACATGCCCAGTGCAAACCTGGTGACACACACACGGACACAGCACACTCGCACAGGGATTTTATTATATATATTTATATATATATATATATATATATATATATACAGTGTTTATATATATATATATATATATATTGTAGGAAGGTACAAGGAATCATCATAGATGATAGGTATGTGTCACCGAGGTTCCTGGCCTCGGAGGAGTAAAAGCCAGTTTTCTGTGTCAGCAGTAGTTGCTGTTTGACACCTTGCTAGCTAGTATGGCTGTAAATAGATGATCCGGGACAGCTCTTACTGGGAGTAGTCAAACTGCTGGGTGGGGGACTACTCCTCATGGTCTAGGCCGGGTTTTGGCAGCACCTTGCTGTCCTTAAATAGGCAGCTAGGCTCAGCAGAGATGTCTCTGTATTTTGGATCTGAGGCTTTGTGCCGTGCTGGAGGGCTGAGAGCCGCACGCTGGGGAAACAGGCCCCCTAAAGCCTGCTGTGGACTACTGGAGGCAGAGCTGCCAGCAAGGTGACTTGTGTTATATGAACTTTCCATTGTGTGTTAATTAACACCAAGACTGCAAAGTTACGTGCTGTTTTGTGCAATTGCCTCAAGTGTGAATAAACATTGACGTTTTGAGTTAAGAACTTGTATTTTGCCTCTGTACTGCATCCGCTTACCCTATCTACCAGAGCGAAACCCCACTATATATACAGTGTGTATATATATATATATATATATACTATATTATTATTTTTTTTAACTTCCACGTGCATGTGTGGGAAATCATAGGCTGACAAGGACATATGGGCAACCAGTGCAGTTGACTGCCAGCTTAAAAGCAGTTTCCTTCTATTAGACTGCATGTAAATAACTACATTAAAGGGGTTGTCCAGGCTTTTACTATTGATGACCTATCTTCAAGAAAGACCATAGACAGCAGCAAGAAGAGGAAGAGAGATGCCACGGCCTTTGGTGTGCGCCGTGACATGGTTGCCGTGCATACTGTTGCCAGCAGCAATGTGTTTTAGTTGCAGCATGTAGGTGCCTCCTCCTTTCTCCTGGGGCCTTCCATGTCTGGTGCCGGAGGGGTTAACTATCTAGCTGGTAAGGGATTTTGGATTTTATCATATCACAGTGAGGGGTTAGTCCATATATAATGCTTGCATCTATTGTGCATTATTATCTGTTTTCTGTGTTTTTTTGTTTTTTTTCATAAATGTAGCCATGGACATCCACATATTTATTTCTCATATTGTGCAGGATGTTATTATCTTCAATTTTAATCCTTAAGGTTAAGTCTACATAATAGTTTTGGCCATGACTTCTGTCGCGTGACCAAAGATCACAATGTACTGTAGCAGGGCTGCCATAGGAATGAATGGGGTTGCAACCAAACTCGCATATTAGCTTTGACCGCAACATATGAATCTCATAAAATCCAGCACTGTTGGATTTTTTGGGGATTCACGTGTCTGGGTCGCAGCATGTGCGAGTCACGCTGTGACCCCATTCATTCCTAGGGCAGCCCTGATACACTACGATACTTTGACCTGACATGGACATACCCTTAGGGACCCATACATTGCTCATGCACAGGTGCCCTCTGCCTTCTATGTCAGTTCCTGTGTGAAATTCAGAATAGTAATGCAGAAGAAACATTGTGCCACTTATGCATTTTCACAGGCTATACATAACATAAAAACACATACAAAAAAAAATAAAAAATCACAGCATTGGATCTGCTTGGGTGAGTAATAACCTTTGTGGGGAATCTGCTGTGTGTTCTACATCTTGCTGTTTTCTTCTCCTTCGTATTGATGTTGGGTGTTAGTCAAGCGGCACTCTCTGTTTGTGTCTAAGTGATGTGTTTGTATGTAGAACACAGCAGTCCTTTATTCCTCAAGCAGCCATTTAATCTGCTAGACAATCCCTTATATGCTGAAGATAGGACTTGAGTAGCTGTCAGATGGGAAAGAGAATGCATTTGTGGTGTTAATGTTTAGCCTTTGCCAGGCGAGATGACAAACAATGAATTATCTGCAGAGTCTATCAGGCGGGTCTGGAGTCTCCACTGTGTAAAAAATGTTTAGTATTAGAAAATTCTGAGGGCAAGGTGTCCTACTAGAAGGTGCAATATCACTGGTAGTCTAGTGTTCTTATTTGTGATGTTATTATTGTTATTCTTATTTCCCACTTCTGGCCACTATATCCAATAATGTTTATTTCATATAACACTATACACTACAGTTCTGTTCTGTCTGAGTAGGAAAATTTTCTGATAGAGCCATTTTTATATTATTTTAACTTTTTTTTTTTTTTTTTACTCCCTGCCTACCAGCAGCCATAACATTTTCATGTTTCCATTCACATAGCCTTGTCAGGATCTGTTTTTTGCAGGATAGGCTGCACTTTTGAGTAGCATCATTAGAACAGAGGATTTTGAGAGATTTAGGCCCCTGTCACCCAGGCACAGCAGGGGTTCATTCACGGCAAAAGGGGTTCATGTCACCCAGCAATAGAACAGAGGATTTTGAGAGATGTAGGCCCCTGTCACCCAGGCTCAGCAGGGGTTTGTATACGCCAAAAATGGTAAAATGTCACCCGACAATTGAAAATAAGATTTTTTTTAATTTAGGGCACTAAAATTGGCACTTTTTTGCATTAAAATGGCTCTAAAATAGTCCTTGAAAAGGCTAGAGGGATGAAAAAGGCTGTAAAATGTGCTTAAGAGCATGACAACTGCTCTGCAAACAAATGTGAATAGGGAAATAACTTTAAATGAAATAAAATAACTAAAAATTACAAATTATTAACCTGCAACTTCAGAGAAGGAGGTGGATATGGAGTCAGAGGTTGAGAAGCAGGGCCGGCGCCACCAGTAAGGCGAATTAGGCAGTCGCCTAGGGCGCCATTTAGCAGGGGGCGCCCAGTGCCCGCTGCGGTAAAAAAAAAAGAAAAAAGTTGCTTACATAAGTTCGGGCGGCCGGCGGCGCCCCTCATGCTGCGCCGCCTGAGCGGCTGAGGCTGAGCGCTTGCCGCTCTAAAGAATCCTGCCTGCGCCTGCTGTGTGCTGTTGTTAATGTAGCGTGGCCGAGCTCTGTTTGGTGCGCGGTACAGGAGCTTTTGTTTCCTGTACCCGGCCGGACTGACAGGAAGTGCTCACTTAGTGTGCACTTCCTGTCAGTCCGGCCGGGTACAGGAAACAAATGCTCCTGTACCGCGGATCGAGCAGTGCTCGGCCACGCTACATTAGAGGTGGGGCGTGGGGGTAGAATGAGAATGACAAGGGGGGAGGGGGGGTGGAAATGATGAGAGTGACAAGGGGGAGGGGGGGTGGAAATAATGAGAGTGACAAGGGAGAGGGGAGAGGGGAGAGGGGGTGGGTGGGTGGGTGGAATAATGTGAGTGACAAGGGAGAGGGGTGGAAATAATGAGAGTGACAAGGGGGGGTGGAAATAATGAGAGTGACAAGGGAGGGGGGGGATAATGAGAGTGACAAGGGAGGGGGGGGAATAATGAGAGTGACAAGGGAGGGGGGGATAATGAGAGTGACAAGGGAGGGAAGGGAATAATGAGAGTGACAAGGGAGGGGGGGGTGGGATAATGAGAGTGACAAGGGGGGGGTGGAATAATGAGAGTGACAAGGGGGGGTGGAATAATGAGAGTGACAAGGAGGGGTGGAATAATGAGAGTGACAAGGAAAGGGGGGGGGTGGAAATAATGAGAGTGACAAGGGAGGGGGGGTGGAATAATGAGAGTGACAAGGAAAGGGGGGGTGGAAATAATGAGAGTGACAAGGGAGGGGCGGTGGGATAATGAGAGTGACAAGGGAGGGGGGGGATAATGAGAGTGACAAGGGAGGGGCGGGAGAGAGTAACAAAGGAGGGAGGGGGGAGAAGAGAGTGACAAGGGAGTCCCCAGAGCCAGACTGCAGCCAGAGACCAGATCATCTTATTGTCCTGGTGGTAAGTAGACAATGCAATATGTTTATTATGTAATTGTTTAGTTATTAATACTACATTGGAGACTAATTTACCTCACATTTAGGGTCCATTCACACATCCGTGTGTGTTTTGCGGATCCACAAAACACGGACAGCGGCAATGTGCGTTCCGCACTTTGCGGACCGCACATTGTCGGCACTATTGCGGACAAGAATAGGACATGTTCTATTTCTTTCAGGATCGGAATTGCGGATTGCATAGAAATGTATGGGTCCGCAATTCCGTTCCGCAAAAAGAGACGGCTACAAGAAGCTGGATTAACCCTAAGGGAAACATAGCAGTTCTTTTAATTTAAAAGCTGAGAATGGGGTGGAACATGATATGGGCAGATCATCTGATAAGGTGGGGGGAAGCAGCAATTTTTATCTTGCCTAGGGCGGCAAAAATATTTGCACCGGCCCTGTTGAGAAGGCGGTGAATGTGGTGTTGTAGGTGGAGGCAGCAATGGAGGAGGAGGAGGTAGCCAACAATGTTTTTTTTCTTTTATTGGGGTAGGTAGCCCCAAAATATTGGGACAAATAAAAAAAAGAAAACAAAGAATTATTGCACTTGACTTGAGTACAAGAATGTATGTTTGATGGTGGTATAAATGTCTATTCTGCACAAGTCTTGTGGGATCCAAGCCTGGTTCATTTTAATGAACGTAAGCTTGTCCACGTTGGCTGTGGACAGGCGGCTGCGTCTGTCTGTAATGACGCCTCCTGCCGTGCTAAATACCTGTTCAGAGAGTACACTGGCTGCAGGGCAAGCCAGCACCTCTTAGGGCTCTTTCACACCTGCATTCTTGTGTTCCGGCATAGAGTTCCGTCGTCGGGGCTCTATGCCGGAAGAATCCTGATCAGGATAATCCCCATGCATTCTGAATGGAGTGAAATCCGTTCAGGATGCATCAGGATGTCTTCAGTTCCGGAACGGAACGTTTTTTGGCCGGAGAAAATACCGCAGCATGCTGCGCTTTTTGCTCCGGCCAAAAATCCGGAACACTTGCCGCAATGCCGGATCCGGAATTAATGCCCATTGAAAGGCATTGATCCGGATCCGGCCTTAAGCTAAACGTCGTTTCGGCGCATTGCCGGAGCCGACATTTAGCTTTTTCTGAATGGTTACCATGGCTGCCGGGACGCTAAAGTCCTGGCAGCCATGGTAAAGTGTAGTGGGGAGCGGGGGAACAGTATACTTACCGTCCGTGCGGCTCCCCAGGCGCTCCAGAGTGACGTCAGGGCGCCCCAAGCGCATGGATCATGTGATCGCTTTGGACACGTCATCCATGCGCATGGGGCGCTCTGACGTCATTCTGGAGCTCCCCGGGAGCCGCACAGACTGTAAGTATACCGCTCCCCCGCTCCCCACTACTACTATGGCAGCCAGGACTTTAATAGCGTCCTGGGTGCCATAGTAACACTGAAAGCATTTTGAAGACGGTTCCGTCTTCAAATGCTTTCAGTACACTTGCGTTTTTCCGGATCCGGAGTGTAATTCCGGCAAGTGGAGTACATGCCGGATCCGGACAACGCAAGTGTGAAAGAGCCCTAAGGCATACAGGGCAAGCTCTTGCCATGTGGACAATTTGGAAACCCAGAAGTTGAATGGGGCAGAACCATCAGTCAGTACATGTAGGAGTGTGCACAGGTACTGTTCCACCATGTTGTTCAAATGCTGCCTCCTGCTAACACGCTCCATATCAGCAGTTGGGGCTGGTTGTTGCGGCGAGGTGACAAAGCATTTTCACATGTCGGCCATGCTAACCCTGCCTTCTGAGGTGCTGGCGCTGACACAGCTGTGTTGGAGACCTCTTCCTTCTCCCCTGTCTTCGCCTTGTGCTTCCACTTGTCCCCCGGCGTCAGTCAGGAATGCTCTCAGGAGCGCGTCTACCAGCGTGCGCCTGTAGTCGTGCATCTTCTGATCACGCTCCAGTGAGGGAATTAAGGACGGCACATTGTCTTTGTAACGGGGATACAGCAGGGTGGCCACCCAGTAGTCAGCACACATTAAAATGTGGGCAACTCTGCTGTCGTTGCGCAGGCACTGCAGCATGTAGTCGCTCATGCGTGCCAGGCTGCCCAGAGGTAAGGACAAGCTGTCCTCTGTGGGAGGCGTATCGTCTGCGTCCTCCGTATCCCCCCAGCCACGCACCAGTGATGGGCCCAAGCTTAGTTGGATACCACCCCGCTGTGAACATGCTTCATCCCCATCCTCCTCCTCATCCTCCTCTTCCTCGTCCTCCAGTAGTGGGCCCTGGCTGGCCAAATTTGTATCTGCTGTTGCAAAAATCCTCTTTCTGAGCCACTTCTAAAAGACTGGCCTGAAAGTGTTAGAGATGACCCCTCTTCCTCCTCCTCATCCTGGGCCACATCCTCTTCCATCATCGGCCTAAGTGTTTTCTCAAGGAGACATAGAAGTGGTATTGTAACGCTGATAACGGCGTCATCGCCACTGGCCATGTTGGTGGAATACTCGAAACAGCGCAACAGGGCACACAGGTCTCACATGGAGGCCCAGTCATTGGTGGTGAAGTGGTGCTGTTCCGCAGTGGTGCGACTGACCCGTGCGTGCTGCAGCTGAAACTTCACTATGGTCTCTCCAGCATGTGCAAGGTGGAGTTCCACCTAGTGGGCACGTCGCATATGAGGCGGTGAGCGGGAAGGCCAAAGTTACGCTGTGGAGCAGACACCCGAGCGGCGGCAGGATGAGAACGCCGGAAGCGCGCACAGACGGCCCGCACTTTACGCAGCAGCTCTGACATGTCGGGGTAGTTGTGAATGAATTTCTGCACCACCAAATTCAGCACATGCGCCAGGCAAGGGATGTGCGTCAAACCGGCTAGTCCCAGAGCTGCAACGAGATTTCGCCCAATATCGCACACCACCAGGCCGGGCTTGAGGCTCACTGGTAGCAACCACTCGTCGGTCTGTTGTTCTATACCCCGCCACAACTCCTGCGCGGTGTGGGGCCTGTCCCCCAAACACATCAGTTTCAGAACGGCCTGCTGAGGTTTACCCCTGGCTGTGCTGAAGTTGGTGGTGAAGGTCTGTCGCTGACCGGATGAGGAGATGGTAGAAGAGGAGGAGGAAGCCGAGTAGGAAGAGAAGACAACAGGAGGCAAAGAATGATGCCCTGCGATCCTTGGCGCAGGAAGGACGTGCGCCAAAGAGCTCTCCGCTTGGGGCCCAGCCGCCACTACATTTACTCAGTGTGCAGTTAGGGAGATATAGCGTTCCTGGCCGTGCTTACTGGTCCACGTATCTGTGGTTAGGTGGACCTTGCCACAGATGGCGTTGCTCAGTGCACACTTGATTTTATCCGATACTTGGTTGTGCAGGGAGGGCACGGCTCTCCTGGAGAAGTAGTGGCGGCTGGGAACGACGTACTGTGGGACAGCAAGCGACATGAGCTGTTTGAAGCTGTCCGTCTCCACCAGCCTGAATGACATAATTTCAAAGGCCAGTAGTTTAGAAATGCTGGCATTCAGGGCCAGGGATCGAGGGTGGCTAGGTGGGAATTTACATTTTCTCTCAAAGGTTTGTGAGATGGTGAGCTGAACGCTTCCGTGTGACATGGTGGAGATGCTTGGTGACGGAGGTGGTGTTGTTGGTGGCACATCCTCTGTTTGCTGGGCGGCAGGTGCCAACGTTCCTCCAGGAAGAGGCCGAGGCAGCAGCAGATAAGGGAGCAGGAGGGGCCTGAGCCCTTTCTTGGTTTTGAAGGTGCTTACTCCACTGCAGCCCGTGTCTCGCATGTAGATGCCTGGTCATTCAGGTTGTGCTAAGGGTCAGAACGTTAATGCCTCGCTTCAGGCTCTGATGGCACAGCATGCAAACCACTCGGGTCTTGTCGTCAGCACATTGTGTGAAGAAGTGCCATGCCAGGAAAATCCTTAAAGCTGCCTTTGGTGTGCTCGGTCCCTGGTGACGGTGGCCAGTAGCAGGCAAACTGTTTTGGCGACGGCTGCTCTGCTTTTGCACCCTGCTCCCGCTTTTGCTACGCTGTTGGCTCGGTCTCTCCACTGCCTCTTCCTCCGAACTCTGAAAGTCAGTGGCACGACCTTCATTCCATGTGGGGTCTAGGACATCATCGTGTCCTGCATCGTCTTCCACCCAATCTTCCTCCCTGACCTCCTTTTCGGTCTGCACACTGCAGAAAGACGCAGCAGTTGGCACCTGTGAGGTGGTATTCCCATGTCCTCATCAGTGGTTGTGCGTCAGTGCATTCTATGTCTTCCACCCCTGGGGAAGGGCTAGGTGGATGCCCTTGGGAAACCCTGCCAGCAGAGTCTTCAAACAGCATAAGAGACTGCTGCATGACTTGAGGCTCAGACAAGTTCCCCGATTTTTAACCAAAACTAGACTCAGAACAGCATGAATTATAGAAATACAAAATCTTTTATTGGACATACACTTGTATAAAACATAGAAATCCATATACATAAGCAGCATAAAGTCACACAGGATGATCTCTACAGGTCTGTTACATTATAGTACATATAGTTTTGCAATAAAAATTCCCAAACTGTGAGGAAAGGTAATCAGTCACAGCCCTCAGTCAGTATATATAAAGTGCATAGTGCCTTAGCTAAAAAAAATGACATAGGGAAAATATATGCAGTAATGGATAAATACAGACCAAAACAGTCCTGGATCCCAACACGTGTTTCGCGGTCGCTTTCTCAAGGGATACTGATGGTGTGTCTGAACTGGTCATATATAGTCTGCAGATTAAGGGAATTGGAATCACATGGGCTACAAATTAACATCTAAAGACGAAAACTGGAAGTGCGATGCGTTCCACGCTGGAACGCATCACATCGCTTCCGGTTCCGTCAGTGTCCGGACACTCATCTTATTCCTCATTAAAAAAAAATGATGGAGGGCAAATAACACACAAACGCACATTCAGAACCAGAAGGGGATCACATATAGTGACTGAGATATGCGGGGGCAGACCACTCCACGAGGGACCGCACCAAAACCAGAAATCCGGTATGCGCTCCTCCGTGGAACGCATCGGCCCCAAAGCCAGCCGACACAGTCCCCTCCCAAATCCAGGCATGGAACAGCCGCAAATCCAGCGAGAACAATGAGATGAAGAACATGATGCGTTCCACACCGGAACGCAAGCGGTGCTCTGCTTTTAGATTTAGTCAGAGGTTCCTCATTCATCATGGATATTCACATCATGGCAAGGCCCACCTATATACTCTCACCTAAAGAATTATTAGGAACACCATACTAATACGGTGTTGGACCCCCTTTTGCCTTCAGAACTGCCTTAATTCTACGTGGCATTGATTCCACAAGGTGCTGATAGCATTCTTTAGAAATGTTGGCCCATATTGATAGGATAGCATCTTGCAGTTGATGGAGATTTGAGGGATGCACATCCAGGGCACGAAGCTCCCGTTCCACCACATCCCAAAGATGCTCTATTGGGTTGAGATCTGGTGACTGTGGGGGCCATTTTAGTACAGTGAACTCATTGTCATGTTCAAGTAACCAATTTGAAATGATTCGAGCTTTGTGACATGGTGCATTATCCTGCTGGAAGTAGCCATCAGAGGATGGGTACATGGTGGTCATGAAGGGATGGACATGGTCAGAAACAATGTTTAGGTAGCCCGTGGCATTTAAACGATGCCCAATTGGCACTAAGGGGCCTAAAGTGTGCCCAGAAAACACTTTAGGCCTCGGTCTTCCAACAATTTCAATCTTTTACAGTGTTTAGCTCGCACATATGCTTTTCTTACCGAGCGGTCACTGTATCCGAGGCAAACAAAAGGATGGTAGCAAAGCGGTGAGATTCATCACATCATATAACTCCGGCCATGAAGAGCTTACCTCTATACTTGAGAAACATTGGAACATATTATGAATGGATCATACCCTGCGGGGTTACTTACCACATCATCCGTCTCTCACCTTCAGACGGGAAAGGAACTTAAAAGATATGCTAGTTCATAGTCATTATGAAGGCAAGACCACAGGGAATCTATTTGGGTTCAAGGGTCCGAAATGGGGATGTCTCCCTTGTGGAAAATGCGTTGCATGCCTTAATGTCATACGAACAAACACCTTTACAGATTGTACCGGGCGGAAGAACTATGAGATCACGCACACAATCTCGTGTTCAACAGTGGGGGTGATTTACGTCGCCACTTGTCCCTGCAATTTATCCTATGTAGGGATGACTTCGAGACAACTGAGACGACGAACAAGAGAACACGTACTCGGAATTTTGGGGGCGAAGGACGAAGATGACCCTCAGAATCTAAAAACTATCCCACGGCACTTCAAGATCCATCACAACTGTGATGCCTCTCTCCTCAAGGTAAGGGGGATTGACAGGGCCCTGATAGGGGGGAGGGGAGGCAATTGGAAAAATGTCCTTGCTCAGAAAGAGGTGAAATGGATCTTTGAGCTGAACACGGTGATACCATTTGGCTTGAATGAGGCCTTAAGCTTCTCGCCATTTTTGGGGTAGTCTAATAATATCTCTATGTTTTGACTTATGTGAATTAATTCCTCTGTAGGTCTAAGTGGTGTGGATCTCTTTGACCTTTTTAATGAACAGTTTTTGTGTTTTTAATTTATTAATAAAGTTTTTTCTGCGTTATTAGGTCATTGTGGGTTGCAATGTCCTCGATGGCTACATCTAACAGTATACGAGTATACATTAAGTGACAGTATCCAATGATGAATCGTATATGATGGAGAGCACCAGCAAGGAGGGTGCACGAATGGAGAGTACACAGAGTGTTCCTGAGAATAATGAAAAAATAATGGAAAGGGCAAAGGTCCTATCTGTACTGAACAGACACATTCACCGATATACTATGATAGAATAGGCACAAGTATGTACACTGTATATTATGAATAAGGGTTATTATAATTATTTAATATGTATTTGAATAATGCATAGCACCGTTATTCACTTCACTTTTCACTTTATCACTTTTATTTTCTCACCTTTTATCTTTTCTGCACCAATCACTTTTTATATACTTTTTCACTCCCAATTTTCACTAATATTAGAAAGTACGGATGAGCATTGAGCGCTCAAATCTGTATAATTATATACAGTCTTATTATTTATTTATATGTGGTATTTTATAATATAGTATTCAGTTACCTATGTATTTTTTGTGAGCATGAATGTACTGTATATATTTGGTGGTTTATAGGGAGATATTTACACTGTGTACACTATATGAGAGAGATATGTATATAGGTGGGCCTTGCCGTGATGCGAATATCCATGATGAATGAAGAACCTCTGACTAAATCTAAAAGCAGAGCACCGCTTGCGTTCTGGCGTGGAATGCATCATGTTCTTCATCTCATTGTTCTCGCTGGATTTGCGGCTGTTCCATGCCTGGATGTGGGAGGGGACTGTGCCGGCTGGCGTTGGGGCCGATGCGTTCCACAGTGGAGCGCATACCGGATATCTGGTTTTGGAGCGGTCTGCCCCCGCTGGTCGCGGCGGTTTCCCCGCATATCTCGGTCACTATATGTGATCCCCTTCTGGTTCTGAATGTGCGTTTGTGTGTTCTTTGCCCTCCATCATTGTTTTTTTATGAGGAATAAGATGAGTGTCTGGACACTGGCGGAACCGGAAGCGATGTGATGCGTTCCAGCGTGGAACGCATCGCACTTCCGGTTTTCGTCTTTAGATGTTAATTTGTAGCCCATGTGATTCCAATTCCCCTAATCTGCAGACTATATATGACCAGTTCAGACACACCACCCTTGAGAAAGCGACCGCGAAACATGTGTTGGGATCCAGGACTGTTTTGGTCTGTATTTATCCATTACTGCATATATTTTCCCTATGTCATTTTTTTAGCTGAGGCACTATGCACTTTATATATACTGACTGAGGGCTGTGACTGATTAAATTTCCTCACAGTTTGGGAATTTTTATTGCAAAACTATATGTACTATAATGTAACAGACCTGTGGAGATCATCCTGTGTGACTTTATGCTGCTTATGTATATGGATTTCTATGTTTTATACAAGTGTATGTCCAATAAAAGATTTTGTATTTCTATAATTCATGCTGTTCTGAGTCTAGTTTTTGGTAAATACTTGTAGTTAGTCTGGACAGCAACAATACCGGGCGTTCATTCGCTTCGCGATTTGGGTGTGAAGTTCCCCGATATGGACAGGGGTGGTGTGACAGACTGATGAGGCGCCACCTGTGTGCTGTCTGCAGAAGACTGGGTGGGAGATAATGTGAACGTGCTGGATCCACTGTCGGCCACCCAATTGACTAGCGCCTGTACTTGCTCAAGCCTTACCATCCTTAGAACGGCATTAGGCCCGACCAAAAATCGCTGTAGATTCTGGCGGCTACTGAGGTAGTAGGTTCAGTAGGACGTGTAGCTGTGGCAGAACGGCCACGTCCTCTCCGTGCACCAGAGGCTTCACCAACACCACGACCATGACCGCGTCCCTTATTAGATGTTTGCCTCATAGTTAGCGTTCACAAAGCAAAGTAAAAAGTGGTTAAGTCTGTTAAAAATAATTAACCGCCAATAAAAACCCTGATGTAGGGTATTGCACTCAATATTTTTTTTTTAACTCTATATGACAGCGGTATTTGTGGCCTAAATTTCACAGTCACTTATGCTTGTCTAATCCCAGATGTGCAGTATATCAGAGGGTTTTTTCACCCCAGTAACCAAAAAGCCGTATTTCGGGCCTAAATGTGACAGTAACTTATGCACGTCTAATCCCAGATGTGCAGTATATTAGAGGGTTTTTTCACCCCAGTAACCATAAAGCCGTATTTCTGGCCTAAATGTGACAGTCGCTTATGCACGTCTAATCCCAGATGTGCAGTATATATTAGAGGCTTTTTTCACCCCAGTAACCAAAAAGCTGTATTTCTGGCCAAAATTTGACAGTCACTTATGCACGTCTAATCCCAGATGTGCAGTATATTAGAGGGTTTTTTCACCCCAGTAACCAAAAAGCCGTATTTCTGGCCTAAATGTGACAGTCACTTATGCACGTCTAATCCCAGATATGCAGTATATTAGAGGGTTTTTTCACCCCAGTAACCAAAAAGATGTATTTCTGGCCTAAATGTGACAGTCACTTATGCACGTATGATCCCAGATTTTGCAGTATATTAGAGGGTTTTTCCACCCCAGTAACCAAAAAGATGTATTTTAGGCCTAAATGTGACAGTCACTTATGCACGTCTTATCACAGATTTTGCAGTATATTAGAAGGTTTTGTTCACCCCATTAAGCAAAAAGATGTATTTCTGGCATAAATGTGACAGTCACTTATGCATGTCTTATCCCAGATGTGCAGTATATAAAAACGTTTTTTCACCCCAGTAACCAAAAACATGTATTTCTGGCCTAAATGTGACAGTCACTTATGAACGTCTTATCCCAGATTTTGCAGTATATTAGAGGGTTTTTTCACCGCAGTAAGCAAAAAGATGTATTTCTGGCCTAAATGTGACAGTCACTTATGCACATCTAATCCCAGATGTGCAGTATATTAGAGCGTTTTTTCACCCCAGTAAGCAAAAAGATGTATTTATGGCCTAAATGTGACACTCACTTATGCATGTCTTATCCCAGATGTGCAGTATATCAGAGGGTTTTTTCACTCCAGTAAACAAAAAGCCGTATTTCTGGCCTAAATGTGACAGTCACCTATGCATGTCTAATCCCAGATGTGCAGTATATTTGAGGGTTTTTTCACCCCAGTAACCAAAAAGATGTATTTCTAGCCTAAATGTGACAGTCACTTATGCACGTCCTATCCTAGATTTTGCAGTATATCAGAGGGTTTTTTCACCCCAGTAACCAAAAAGCCGTATTTCTGGCCTAAATGTGACAGTCACTTATGCACGTCTATAGCCAGATGTGCAGTAAATTAGAGGGTTTTTTCACCCCAGTAACCAAAAAGCTGTATTTCTGGCCTAGATGTGACAGTCACTTATGCATGCCTAATCCCTGATGTGCAGTATATTAGAGGGTTTTTTTCACCCCAGTAAGCAAAAAGATGTATTTCTGGCCTAAATGTGACACTCACTTATGCACGTCTTATCCCAGATGTGCAGTATATTAGAGTTTTTTTTTTTTTACCCCAGTAACCAAAAAGATGTATTTCTGGCCTAAATGTGACAGTCACTTATGCACGTCTTATCCCAGATTTTGCAGTATATCAGAGGGTTTTTTCACCCCAGTAACCAAAAAGCCGTATTTCTGGCCTAAATGTGACAGTCACTTATGCACGTCTAATACCAGATGTGCAGTATATTAGAGGGTTTTTTTACCCCAGTCACCAAAAAGCCGTTTTTCTGTCCTAAATTTGACAGTCACCTATGCACGTCTAATCCCAGATGTGCAGTATATTAGAGGGTTTTTTCACCCCAGTAACCAAAAAGATGTATTTCTGGCCTAAATGTGACCCTCACTTATGCACGTCTTATCCCAGATGTGCAGTATATCAGAGGGTTTTTTCACCCCAGTAACCAAAAAGCCGTATTTCTGGCCTAAATGTGAGTCACTTATGCAAGTTTAATCCCAGATGTGCAGTATATTAGAGGGTTTTTTCACCCCAGTAAGCAGAAATATGTATTTCTGGCCTAAATGTGACACTCACTTATGCACGTCTTATCTCAGATGTGCAGTATATCAGAGGGTTCTTTCACCCCAGTAAGCAAAAAGATGTATTTCTGGCCTAAATGTGACACTCACTTATGCACGTCTTATCCCAGATGTGCAGTATATTAGAGGGTTTTTTTTTTTTCCCCCAGTAACCAAAAAGATGTATTTCTGGCCTAAATGTGACCCTCACTTATGCACGTCTTATCCCAGATGTGCAGTATATTAGAGGGTTTTTTCACCCTAGTAACCAAAAAGCCGTATTTCTGGCCTAAATGTGACAGTCACCTATGCACGTCTAATCCCAGATGTGCAGTATATTAGAGGGTTTTTTCACCCCAGTAATTAAAAAGATGTATTTCTGGCATAAATGTGACCCTCACTTATGCACGTCTTATCGCAGATGTGCAGTATATCAGAGGGTTTTTTCACCCCAGTAACCAAAAAGCCGTATTTCTGGCCTAAATGTGAGTCACTTATGCAAGTTTAATCCCAGATGTGCAGTATATTAGAGGGGTTTTTCACCCCAGTAAGCAGAAATATGTATTTCTGGCCTAAATGTGACACTTACTTATGCACGTCTTATCTCAGATGTGCAGTATATCAGAGGTTTTTTTTACCCCAGTAACCAAAAAGCCGTATTCCTGGCCTAAATGCACATCTTATCCCAGATGTGCAGTATATATTAGAGGGTTTTTTCACCCCAGTAACCAAAAAGATGTATTTCTGGCCTAAATGTGACCCTCACTTATGCACGTCTTATCCCAGATGTGCAGTATATTAGAGGGTTTTTTCACCCTAGTAAGCAAAAAGATGTATTTCTGGACTTGCAGACATGCAGATAGCCTATGCTGGTGCACTATCGTTGCATAAAATGGCTGCCGATTATGTATTGATATTGACAAACTGAAGTAAAAAAAAGTTCGTTTTCAGCAGTAGTTGGCTCAGGGCAGGCTTAAAAAAATTGTGCACTGCACCCACAAAACACATTTGCTGTAGATCGCTGAGTAAAAAAAGCAGTTCTTGATAAGATTTCTCCCTGATCTCTCCCTCACAGCAGCTGCAGCCTCTCCCTACACTAATCCGAGCAGAGTGACGGGCGGCGCTACGTGACTCCAGCTTAAATAGAGGCTGGGTCACATGCTGCAGTTGGCCAATCACAGCCATGCCAATAGTAGGCATGGCTGTGATGACCTTTTGGGGCAAATAGTATGACGCTTGTTGATTGGCTGCTGTGCAGCCTTTCAAAAAGTGCCAAGAAAGCGCCGAACACCGAACCCGAACTTTTACGTAAATGTTCGGGTGCCGAAAAACCTAAAGTTCGGTACGAACCCGAACTTTACAGTTCACTCAACTCTAGTTGTGCTAAAAAAATAATAATTTAATTTTCCCTATCAATCTGCACTCAATACACCATAATGAGAAAGTGAAAAGAAAATGTTCAAAGTTATTAAAAAGGAAAAACTAAAATTTTGCTTGACCGTAAGTATTCAGACTTTGTTATGATACTTGGAATTTAACTCTGGGGGCTTTCTTGAATATCTTTGAGATCCCTGATTGGAGTCCACCTGTTGTAAATTCAGTTGATTGGACATGATTTGGAAAGACACCCCCTGTCTGTATAAGTTGTGTTGCTGTTTTTTAGTGGTTGTGACAGGGAAACTGGTTAGGGTTGAGGGAAAGCTGAATGGAGTGTAGATTTATTCTTAATAAATCCTGATCCTGAGGGCTCTTGACCTCAGAATGGGCCGAAGGTTCACCTTCCAGCAAGACAATAACCCTAAGCACATGGCCAAGACACACAGGAGTGGTTTAGAGACATCTCTTTGAATGCCCTTGAGGGGTCGAGCCAGAGCCCTGACTTGAATCCAAACAAACATCCCTGCAGAGTCCACCGACGGTCCCCATGTTACCTGACATCGTGAGAGGATCTGCAGAGAAGAATGGTAGAATATCCCCAAATCCTGAAGACTGGAGGCTGTCAAACTGTCAAAGGTACATCAACTAATTACTGAGTAAAGGGTCTGAATACGTACATGTATGACAATGCAATATTTTAGTATTTAGTATTTTAATTTGCATCAATAAATTAGTAAAGAATTTAAACATTCTGTTTTCACTTTGTCATTATGGGACATTGAGTGCAAAATGATGGGGAAAAACTTAATTGCAATTGACCATGGCATCTGAGGTATTAAAAGTATGTGATCAGAGTTGTCCTTGTATCTTCTGTGTAAAAAATGCAGGCACCCAATGGCTATGGTGCCCGCTCAACTCCTTTGTAGAGTTATATTTATAGACCTAACATCTGCGATACAATTACAGCAAATGTCAGGAAAGGGTTAAAGGCTATGGACACCATTGCCACCTTTGGGAAATAATTTTTACATATGTTAGTGCATAATAGTGTGGAGTATAATTCGATTCGAATTTAAGGAAAAATTTGATTCGCCATGAATCCGAACTTCTTGCCGCTTCGTGGTAAAGAATCAATTTTTCCTGAAATGGCAGTTAGAAAAAACAAAAAAAATACCTTATCCATTTGATCGTGGAGAGGCTGTCGCGGACATCTTGATGGAAGAAAATTAGCCAATTCTCGTGGTGACGTCACGCAAGCAAGAATTGGCACATTTTCTTCAATCAAGATAGCCACGACGACCTCTCCACGATCAAATGGATAAAGTATGTATTTTTTTGCTTAAACCCCTGATTAAACCCCTGATAGGCTGAATGTGACTCTCTGATGCCGCAATCAGCGTTGAACGTGGCACCTAAGGGGTTAAATGATGGAGCGGGGGTGGTGCAAACACTGTTCCCCGTCATTGTGCATGCTGCATAAAATGGAATGTGATTAGTTGCAAAGTCATTTGTAATGAATCTACTTTCTTGTTAAAATTCGGCGAAGCAGCCGAATCAAATTTTGTGAAAAGTTATTCACATCACTAGTGGATAACTTAAAGGTGTATTCCAGGAGTTTAATATTGAGGACCTATCCTCAGGATAAGGGTCCATTCACACGTCCGTGGTTTCTTTCCTGATCTGTTCTGTTTTTTGCGGAAAAGATCTGGACCAGATCTGGACCCATTCATTTTCAGTGGGTCCTGAAAAAAAATCAGACATTGAGCAGTCCGATTTTTTTTTTCAGGACCCATTGAAAATTAATGGGTCCAGATCTGGTCCAGATCTGTTCCGCAAAAAACGGAACAGATCAGGAAAGAAACAACGGACGTGTGAATGGACCCTAAGCCATCTTTTTCGGATTTTTTGATCTCCAATATCTTGTGACTCCACCAATCAGTTGTTCTTGAGTAACTTCAATGGTGAAATCAGCACCGAAACTACACAGCAATGTCCACTGTGTAGTGGACAGAGCTAGTCCTACTCACAGAGGATTGTCGATCAGTAGTAAAATAATGTAATACCCATTTAAAGTGAAATATTCGTTTCAGGCAATTTAACTGAATAAGCTGCAGTGTAAGTGTACATGAGAAATAACACTACACCTGGCCGTTATATGACCTGTATCTGCCATTGTTAGTAGTTTTTCCCTGTGCAATCTATCTGTTCTCTCTTTTTTTTTTTTTTCTGAGCTGGCAACTGGAGTCTAGTTGGCGTCATGTCTGCCTATACGCTGGAGAATTTGCTCCTAACTCCCTGCAGCATACCTTCAGAAACAGCAACAGTAATGAAGGACATTGCACAGCATAACTAAGCGGTTTAGATGGGAATCCAGCAGTTAAATAATACAGTAAATCACTTGCAACAAGCTGAAATCACTATCAGTTTCCCTGCCTCTAAAGTAGCTCATTTTTCTCCTGCTCCTTTATCAACCCTCACTATAGACTTCTGTATAATCTGATCTTTCAGTGAGCAAACAGCCTGTCTTCACTAAAGATGGATATGAGCAGTGAATTGAGAGCTAGTAAGAGGAGTTGCAAGCAAGTGAGGAACCTGATATTAGAACCAGGCAACTTTCTCATATAAGATATATTACAAGTGTTCATACAATCATGTGTTCTATTTACCTAGCCTTTCTGCTGCCTGAGGCGAAAACTGAAATGGTGCCCCCCCCCCCCCCAATTTCTTAACCTAATCCCTTTGCCGCAATGAATGCACCCATTGCCCGTGGCCCTTCTGCTGCCCCCCTCTTGTCCTAATCTGTTGCTGCCTGAGGCAATCGCCTCATCTGGCCTCATTGGTGGCGCACCCCTGGGTAAAACAACAGATAATATGCACTTGAAGTTTTATTCATTTGGAAATTCAGTTTGTGAGATTGTGGAACAGCACTTCCTATATAATTCTATGCATAATTGAACTTTAGGCTTGTCATTTTGCATTTCGGGCCACAGGAGGCCGCTGGTTTTCTGTTACAGCTAAATTACTGCTGGACTTAAATATGCAAAGTAGAGGAGGACTCATGCTGTTGGTTGCTGAAAGAAGAACCAGGAAGTGAGAGCTGAGATGTTGAAAGCACTGGATGTGTGAGATAGAATCCGGTTCCATCCTGGTGTCAGAGTGTCCTGGAGTGTTCGGGGACGCAGTGGAGGGGGACTTGTCATTGTCCCTCACCTAGATCCTGCTTTTTAGAAGAGGGATTGTTCTAGGAGGATTGTCTACAGCGTTTTCACAGAAGTTTAATTTCCAAGCAAGGCCACATGAGGACTGGGGGCCTGGTGATCATCTCGGTTAAAGACAACCTCTGACACAGAACGGACGCAGGTCAGTAAATCCGTTTACTCATCACATTATATTAGTGGCGCCTGAAACATCAGAGACTAAGTCTAGGGCTGCAATTAGTTATCTAGTTAGTTAGGACTTTCATGTTTGGCAGGCTTTACAGAATTGTTGTGCGGCACAGTATTGACTTGCAGGCTCTGCTGTGTGCGCCTTCGGCTAGGTTTGTTCTCTTTTGCGGCACAGCATCGACTTGCAGGCTCTGCTGTATGCGCCACCACGATAGGTCTGTCCAACCGGACAGGGATAGTGACTGTGGGCCCGGGGTATAAGATCTTTGGTGCACCTTCACATTGTTGTGTTTATATTACTGTTTTAGTAACATAGTAACATAGTACATGAGGCCGAAAAAATACATTTGTCCATCCAGTTCGGCCTGTTATCCTGCAAGTAAAGTTTCTACTTTTGCACAAAGCTGTGTGTTGTCCCTTTCCTCGTCTGTGACTTCGCTGTATCCTGGGGGTCCCTCCCCGGTTTACGGTCTTACAACTTTTCAACCTCCTAGCGTCAGATTTTTTTCATGTGTTTGTGTCCTACCCAGTAATAACATGCTAGTGTTAGGCTTGTGTGTCCAGGATGCTACTGCCTTTACTGCAATAGCTAGAGGGGGGCAGCGGATTATAATATATAATATGAGTGGTTTGGACAGCCATTCAATATTTTAAATTGTCCACCATCTGAAATAACTTACTAGCCTTTTTACAAATCTTACTAGCCACGACAGACTTTTTATTTTATCTGCTACTATTATTATGTGAGGCCAGGTTTTTTTGTATTTTGAGGAGTATATTTTTGCAGTTCCTCATTTTTCTGTACATAACATTAGCATGTCTTACACATTTGCTTCAGAAATGTCACCAGTATTGAAAATTACTTTAAAAGCTCATCAGTAGTAATAGATCTAATGCAGGAAGATGAGGTGTTCAGAAGTTACTCACCTTCAGGTGCATGCATCTGTCGTGTGTCATACAAGATATATTTGATTTTTACTGTTAATGACACCTCATATGTCACCAGCAGAAGATTTGATCTGTAACACCTGCTTAACATACTGAAATTAACATTTCCCTGACGGATTTGGTAGAATTAGACGTTGCTGCATCCCCTAGGCTGAGTCCTTTACATGGTATTGGTAGGTTAAGTTCTCATCTGGTGAGATGGATTTGATAAGCCTAAGAACAGATTTTGAGACATACACATATGCATTGCTAGAGCTGGAAGACTGGTATAGCAGAGCTAGAGAGCCAGTGTAGATGAATTATAGTCCTGATGCAGCTGAGCTGAAAATCTGATGCAGTAGAACCAAACAAAAGACTGGTGTAACACCATTGATGAAGGAATGTAGTAGCTTACTGGAGACTGTAATAGCGGATTTATGTAGTAGATTTGAGGCAGAGTACTGGAGAACGATGTAGCAGAGAAATGTAGCAGTGGTGTAGCATTTTACTTGAGACCGGAATAGAAGATAACTGTAGCAGATTTGCCACTTACTGGAATCTGGAATAGCTGAGTGATGTAGCAAAACTGTAGCAGCCAGACTGGGCATGGGAAGAGCTGAGTAATGTCACAGAGTTGTAGCAAAATATTGGAGACTGATGTAGCAGAGTTGATGTAACAGAGTACTGGAGGCCAGTGTGGGAGAGCTCAGATAGAAGTATATTAAAGGATGGTGTAGCAGAGCTGTGGTAGATGCGTACCGGAAGCTGTTGTAACAGCTTTGGCCAGCTAGTGTGCCAGTAACCAACCTGAATAATCAGGTGGTGGCTTTCCAACTGAGCTTTGCATAAGTAACCCAGCAGTATGACATTACAGGTGTGCTATTAGTCATAAAGGCAACTCAATGCAGGGAAAAAGACCAGACTAAGTGGATACTTCACACATAAGTGTTTTGGTCAGTGATTTCCATCAGTGATTACCAGGAGTGGAACCTCTACAGACATAACGTATAAGGAAAATATTGGCAACTGTTCTGTGTTTAGAGCTGCACCTGGTTTTGGCTCATAATTAGAGTTGAGCGAACACCTGGATGTTCGGGTTCGACGAGTTCGGCCGAACTTTCGAAAAATGTTCGGGTTCGGGATCCGAACTCGACCCGAACTTCATCCCGAACCCGAACCCCATAGAAGTCAATGGGGACCCGAACTTTTGGGCACTAAAAAGGCTGTAAAACACACCCGGAAAGGGCTAGAGGGCTGCAAAAGGCAGCAAAATGTAGTTAAATCCCCTGCAAACAAATGTAGATAGGGAAATGATGAGTTAACATAAAATAAATAAAAATTAAACAATATTAATTGGAGTGAGGTCCCATAGCACAGAATCAGGCTTCAAGTCACCCACCAATGGAGAAGGTCACTTACTATTATTTTGACCACAGCACCCAGACAAAGGAGAGAGGTCCCACAGCAGAGAACCAGGCATCATATCACCCACCACAGGAGTAGGCCACCATTTAGTTACTTTGACCCCTACACCCAGACGGAGGAGAGAGGTTACACAGCAGAGAATCAGGCATTTAGATCACCCACCACAGGAGTAGGCCACCATTGAATCAGACCCCGGCAACCATGTCAGATGGCACAACCATCAGCTTTATATCAATCAGCACAGGAGAAGGCGACTTTGAAAGACTTTGACCCCTACACCCAGACGGAGGAGAGAGGTTTCACAGCAGAGAATCAGGCATTTAGATCACCCACCACAGGAGTAGGCCCCAATTTAATGGGACCCCGGCAACCATGTCAGATGGCACAACCATCAGCTTCATATCAATCAGCACAGGAGAAGGCGACTTTGAAAGACTTTGACCCCTACACCCAGACGGAGGAGAGAGGTTTCACAGCAGAGAATCAGGCATTTAGATCACCCACCACAGGAGTAGGCCCCCATTGAATCAGACCCTGGCAACCATGTCAGATGGCACAACCA
The DNA here is from genome assembly GCF_905171765.1 of Bufo bufo. NCBI lineage: Eukaryota > Metazoa > Chordata > Amphibia > Anura > Bufonidae > Bufo > Bufo bufo. The sequence continues at coordinate 730,691,606 of NC_053389.1, read as the reverse complement.
TCAGCTTTATATCAATCAGCACAGGAGAAGGCGACTTTGAAAGACTTTGACCCCTACACCCAGATGGAGGAGAGAGGTTTCACAGCAGAGAATCAGGCATCATATCAACCACCACAGGAGAAGCCACCATTTAGTTACTTTGACCCCTGCACCCAGGAAGAGGAGAGAGGCACCACAGCACATATTCTGGCATCATATCAGCCACCACAGGAGAAGCCACCATTGAGTTACTTTGACCCCCGCACCCAGGAAGAGGAGAGAGGCACCACAGCACATATTCTGGCATCATATCGGCCACCACAGGAGAAGCCACCATTGAGTTACTTTGACCCCCGCACCCAGGAAGAGGAGAGAGGCACCACAGCACATATTCTGGCATCATATCAGCCACCACAGGAGAAGCCACCATTTAGTTACTTTGACCCCTTCACCCAAACAGAGGAGAGAGGTTCCACATCAGAGAATCAGGCATCATATCAACCACCACAGGAGTAGGCCACAATTTAGTTTATTTGACCCCTGCACCCAGGAAGAGGAGAGAGGCCCCACAGCACATATTCTGGCATCATATCACACACCACAGGAGAAGGCCTCTTTCAGTGATTTAGGCCTTTGGACCCAGACAGAGGAGAGAGGTCAGAGATTAGCTTCATATCCCCCAGCACAGCAGAAGACCGCTTTATTTGACTTAGGCCTCAGCACCCAGACAGAAGACAGAGGTAGCATGGCAGAGGTTATGGCTTCATGTCACCCGTTAGTTTAACCGGCCACTTTCATCTGGTTAGGCCCCGGCGCCCAGACAGAGAAGAGTTTCATTCAACTGTGGGTTTCATAAAATTTGTATCAAATAAAGAAGTGGCCCGTAGCACAACAAGACATGTTTTAGGCAGTTAATAAGGACTACTCTGCACAAGGGAGGGACAGGTCCTGTGGGATCCATGCCTGGTTCATCTTTATGAAGGTCAGCTTGTCCACGTTGGCTGTGGACAGGCGGCTGCGCTTGTCAGTAATGACGCCCCCTGCCAGGCTGAATACGCGTTCAGATAAAACGCTGGCCGCCGGGCAGGAAAGCACCTCCAAGGCATAACATGCTAACTCTGGCCACGTGGACAATTTCGAAACCCAGTAGTTGAATGGGGCCGAACCATCCGTCAGGATGTGGAGGGGTGTGCAGACATACTGTTCAACCATGTTAGTGAAATGCTGCCTCCTGCTAACACGTTCCGTATCAGGTGTCGGTGCAGATAGCTGTGGCGTGGAGACAAAACTTTTCCAAATTTCTGCCATGCTAACCCTGCCCTCAGATGAGCTGGCCGTGACACAGCTGCGTTGGCGACCTCTTGCCACTCCTCTGCCTTCACCTTCCACCTGTTCCCCTGTGACATGTGGGAATGCTCTCAAGAGCGCCTCTATCAGCGTGCGCTTGCACTCGCGCATCTTACGGTCGCGCTCCAGTTCAGGAATTAAAGTGGGCACATTGTCTTTATACCGGGGATCCAGCAGGGTGGCCACCCAGTAGTCTGCACACGTTAAAACGTGGGCAACTCTGCTGTCGTTGCGCAGGCATTGGAGCATATATTCGCTCATGTGGGCCAGGCTACCCATGGGTAAGGACAAGCTGTCCTCTGTGGGAGGCGTATCGTCATCGTCCACCGTATCCCCCCAGCCACGCACCAGTGATGGGCCTGGGCTGCCACCCCGCTGTGAACTTGCGTCATCCTCGTCCCCCTCCACCTCCTCCTCCTCCTCGTCCTCCAGTACAGTGCCTTGGCTGGCGACTTGTGAACCTGTCCTCTGCTGCTTAAACAAACCTCCCTCTGAGCCACTTCGAACAGACTGGCCCGAAAGTGTTAGAAACAAGCCCTCATCCTCCTCCTCCTCCACCTGGGCCACCTCCTCTAACATCATTGCCCTAAGTGTTTTCTCAAGGAGACATAGAAGTGGTATTGTAACGCTGATAACAGTGTCATCGCCACTGGCCATGTTGGTGGAGTACTCGAAACAGCGCAGCAGGGCACACAGGTCTCGCATGGAGGCCCAATCATTGGTGGTGAAGTGGTGCTGTTCGGCAGTACGACTGACGCGAGCGTGCTGCAGCTGAAACTCCACTATGGCCTGCTGCTGCTCGCACAGTCTCTCCAGCATGTGCAAGGTGGAGTTCCACCGGGTGGGCACGTCGCATATGAGGCGGTGAGCGGGAAGGCCGAAGTTCCGCTGTAGCGCAGACAGGCGAGCAGCGGCAGGATGTGAACGGCGGAAGCGCGCACAGACGGCCCGCACTTTATGCAGCAGCTCTGACATGTTGGGGTAGTGGTGAATGAACCTCTGCACCACCAAGTTCAGCACATGCGCCAGGCAAGGGATGTGCGTCAAACCGGCTAGTCCCAGAGCTGCCACGAGATTTCGCCCATTATCGCATACCACCAGGCCTGGCTTGAGGCCCACCGGCAGAAACCACTCGTCGGTCTGTTGTTCAATACCCCGCCACAACTCCTGTGCGGTGTGGGGCCTGTCCCCCAAACATATGAGTTTCAGAATGGCCTGCTGACGTTTACCCTGGGCTGTGCTGAAGTTGGTGGTGAAGGTGTGTGGCTGACCGGATGAGCTGGTGGAAGCAGTGGAGGAGGAAGCCGAGTAGGAGGAGGAGGCTACAGGAGGCAGAGAATGATGCCCTGCGATCCTAGGGGGCGGAAGGACGTGCGCCAAGGAACTGTCCGCCGGGGGCCCAGCCGCCACTACATTCATCCAGTGTGCAGTTAGTGAGATATAGCGTCCCTGGCCGTGCTTACTGGTCCACGTATCTGTGGTTAGGTGGACCTTGCCACAAATGGCGTTGCGCAGTGCACACTTGATTTTATCGGACACTTGCATGTGCAGGGAAGGCACGGCTGTCTTGGAGAAGTAGTGGCGGCTGGGAACCACATACTGCGGGACAGCCATGGCCATCAGCTGTTTGAAGCTGTCTGTGTCCACCAGCCGGAATGACAGCATTTCAAAGGCCAGCAGTTTAGAAATGCTGGCGTTCAGGCCAAGGGCTCGAGGGTGACTCGGGGGGAATTTGCGCTTCCTCTCTAAGGTTTGAGATATTGAGAGCTGAACGCTGCTGTGTGATATAGTGGAGACGCTAGTTGACGGTGGCGGTGGTGGTGGTGTCGGTGGCACATCCTCTGTTTGCTGCTCGGCAGGTGGCAACATTCCTCTCGAGGCGGAAGCCGAGGCAGCAGCGGTAGAGGGAGCAGGGGGAGCCTCAGCGAGTGCCTGGTTTTTAAGGTGTGTACCCCACTGCAGTTCATGCTTTGCATGTAGATGCCTGGTCATGCAGGTTGTGCTGAGGTTCAGAACGTTAATGCCTCGCCTCAGGCTCTGATGGCAGAGCGTGCAAGTCACTCGGGTCTTGTCGGTAGGACATTGTTTAAAGAAGTGCCATGCCAGGGAACTCTTTGAAGCTGCCTTTGTGGGGCTGGGTCCCTGTTGGCGATGTCCAGTAGCAGGCGAACTCTGGGGGCGGCGGCTCGTCTGCTTTGGCCCCCTGCTCCCTCTTTGGCTTCGCTGTTGTCTCGGTCTCACCACTACCTCTTCCTCTGAACTGTGAAAGTCATCGCCACGACCTTCAGTCCATGTGGGGTCTAAGACCTCATCGTCCTCTGCATCGTCTTCCACCCAGTCTCCCTCCCTGACCTCCTCCTGTTCAGTCTGCACACTGCAAAAAGACGCGGCAGTGGGCACCTGTGTTTCGTCATCATCAGAGAGTCGGTGACTCTGCTGTGGTGGTATTCCCATGTCCTCTTCATCTGGAGACATAAGTGGTTGTGCGTCAGTGCATGGTATGTCTTCCTCCACTGGGGAAGGGCTAGGTGGACGCCCCTGGGAAACCCTGGAAGCAGAGTCTTCAAACAGAAGAAGAGACTGCTGCATAACTTGTGGCTCAGACCGTTTCCCTGATATGCTTGGGGGTGATGTGACAGACTGATGGGCTTGGTTTTCAGGTGCCACCTGTGCGCTTTCCGCAGAAGACTGGGTGGAAGACCATGTGGTGAACGTGCTGGAAGCACTGTCGGCCACCCAATCGATTAATGCCTGTACCTGCTCAGGCCTTACCATCCTAAGAGCGGCATTGGGCCCCACGAGATATTGCGGTACATTCTGCCGGCTAGTTGAGGGAGTTCGTTCCCTACTGTGTGCGCCTGGGGCCGAACGGCCACGTCCTCTACCAGCAACAGAGGCTCCACGGACACCACCACGACCGCGTCCTCGTCCCTTAATAGTATTTTTCTTCATTGTTGCGATTCAACTCGCACCACAATGAAATATATTATTTTTTATAAGCAAAATCCCCTCACTGGAATACTTTCAGTCTTTTGACTGTATGGATTACAGATGGAATGACTGTTATATGTGAGTACCGCTTTCTTTGACAGATTCTAGTATGGGTACATATATGTTTTCCCAACCCCAGCACATTAGTTTGCTAATTCCAGATGTATGAAACGCAGGCCTAACTGTATCTAGTATATTGAACGCCAGATAAACTAACTTGGCCTTTTTTAAATAAAAAAAATTCCCTCACTGGAATACTTTCAGTCTTTTGACTGTATGGATTACAGATGGAATGACTGTTATATGTGAGTACCGCTTTCTTTGACAGATTCTAGTATGGGTACATATATGTTTTCCCAACCCCAGCACATTAGTTTGCTAATTCCAGATGTATGAAACGCAGGCCTAACTGTATCTAGTATATTGAACGCCAGATAAACTAACTTGGCCTTTTTTAAATAAAAAAAAAATTCCCTCACTGGAATACTTTCAGTCTTTTGACTGTATGGATTACAGATGGAATGACTGTTATATGTGAGTACCGCTTTCTTTGACAGATTCTAGTATGGGTACATATATGTTTTCCCAACCCCAGCACATTAGTTTGCTAATTCCAGATGTATGAAACGCAGGCCTAACTGTATCTAGTATATTGAACGCCAGATAAACTAACTTGGCCTTTTTTAAATAAAAAAAATCCCCTCACTGGAATACTTTCAGTCTTTTGACTGTATGGATTACAGATGGAATGACTGTTATATGTGAGTACCGCTTTCTTTGACAGATTCTAGTATGGGTACATATATGTTTTCCCAACCCCAGCACATTAGTTTGCTAATTCCAGATGTATGAAACGCAGGCCTAACTGTATCTAGTATATTGAACGCCAGATAAACTAACTTGGCCTTTTTTAAATAAAAAAAATTCCCTCACTGGAATACTTTCAGTCTTTTGACTGTATGGATTACAGATGGAATGACTGTTATATGTGAGTACCGCTTTCTTTGACAGATTCTAGTATGGGTACATATATGTTTTCCCAACCCCAGCACATTAGTTTGCTAATTCCAGATGTATGAAACGCAGGCCTAACTGTATCTAGTATATTGAACGCCAGATAAACTAACTTGGCCTTTTTTAAATAAAAAAAATCCCCTCACTGGAATACTTTCAGTCTTTTGACTGTATGGATTACAGATGGAATGACTGTTATATGTGAGTACCGCTTTCTTTGACAGATTCTAGTATGGGTACATATATGTTTTCCCAACCCCAGCACATTAGTTTGCTAATTCCAGATGTATGAAACGCAGGCCTAACTGTATCTAGTATATTGAACGCCAGATAAACTAACTTGGCCTTTTTTAAATAAAAAAAAAATTCCCTCACTGGAATACTTTCAGTCTTTTGACTGTATGGATTACAGATGGAATGACTGTTATATGTGAGTACCGCTTTCTTTGACAGATTCTAGTATGGGTACATATATGTTTTCCCAACCCCAGCACATTAGTTTGCTAATTCCAGATGTATGAAACGCAGGCCTAACTGTATCTAGTATATTGAACGCCAGATAAACTAACTTGGCCTTTTTTAAATAAAAAAAAAATTCCCTCACTGGAATACTTTATGGCTTTTCACTGTATGGATTACAGGTGGACTGGTATTAGTAGGGGTGACACAAGCACACCCAAGTCCCTGATGTAGGATTTCTATGGCACAGACCACTATTACAAGTGATTAATGGACGTTGGGAGAGATTGTGCTGCAGCACTAGTCCCAAGATAGCCGCCGCCTATCAGCCCAGTAACATGTGCCACAAAATGGTCTGCACAACCTTTAAAAAAAATAGCCTTGGACTGTGCTGCTAAATCGCTATTGGTCTGAATCCCAGGTGTAGATGTCTGACTTGTTTGGAGCTTTGGAATGCACACTGTGGCAGCTTCTGCTGCAGCACTACAAGTCGCAAAATGGCGGCCGGCGGTCAGCCCAGGTACATGTGGATGGAAAAATCACTCTGGCCACTCTAAAAATAGCCAATCCCTATCAAAAAAGCAGCTCAGCTGCAGTTGTTCAGATGAATCACAGGTGGAGGAGAGAAATTTGCTTCCAGTTATTCAATTATCCCTGCCTATTCTCGCCCTAGCATCAGCTGCGTCTATCCCTGTTCTATTCACATCGGGAGTGAGCACGTCCCGACGTGCGCACAAGCTTATAAAGAGGCTGAGTCACATGCTGCACTTGGCCAATCACAGCCTTGCCAATAGTAGGCATGGCTGCGATGGCATCTTAGGGCAAGTAGTATGATGCATGTTGATTGGCTGCTTTGCAGCCTTTCGAAA